>NW_004444040.1:6005700-6019320 GCF_000243295.1 Trichechus manatus latirostris
AGCTACCACCACTGACTGCTCTGACCAGGATCACAACAGAGGGTTCTGGACAGAGCTGGAGAAGGATGTAGAACAAAATTCTAACACACAAAAAAAGACCAGATTTACTGGCCTGACAGAGACTGGAAAAACCCCGATTGCTCAGTGGTAAAGTCACTCTCGAGGTTCACCTTTCGGTCAGGGATTGGACAGCCCCATAAAACAAAATGTGACTAATGAGGCACAGCAGCCCAGGCACAAGGACTAGAAGGCAGGAGGGGACAGGAAAGCTGGTGATAGGGAACCCAAGGTTGTGAAAGGGCAGTGCTGACATGTCGTGGGGTTGTTAACCATTATCATAGGGCAATATGTGTAGTAATTGTTTAATGAGGAACTATTTTGTTCTGTCAATCTTCATCTAAAGTACAACAACAACAACAAAAAAGAATTATCTATGTGAGATCAAATTGACAACAGCAACTCAAAAGGTTTGATGGGAAGCCTAGCGGACAGTAAGTTGAAGAAAATTGTGGTGGAATAATTTGGAAAAGGATAGTGAGAATAGCAGCACAACAGGAAGAATGTAATTGATGTCACTGAATTGTACTTGTAGAAATTTTTGAAATGGTGTATCTTTGGCTATACATATTTTCACCAAAAAAAAAAAACGGTCCTCCAAGGTCAAGAAGGGACAGTGTTGACATGTCGTGGGTTTGTTAACCAATGTCATAAAACAATATGTGTACTGAGTGTTTAATGAGAAACTATTTGTTCTGTAAACCTTCACCTAAAGTACAATTAAAAAAAAATTAAAAAAAAAAAAGTTTTTGGCCCTGTTCTGAAGTTTTCTTAAATCCCAAGCAAACAGTATCTTGGGAGCTCACTGTTTTTAAGGGCCCAGATGACTTATAAAGAGACTTGGCTGCACAGTGGTTAAGCACTTGGCTGCTAACCAAAAGGTCTGAACCCACCAGCCACTCCATGGAAGAGAGATGTGGCAGTTTGCTTCCATAAAGATTTACAGCCTTGTAAGCCCTATGAGGCAGTTCTACCCTGTCCTATAGGATTGCTATGAGTTGGAATCAACTCAATGACTACAGGAAAGATGACTTGTAGGTCCCTGGGTGGCACAAACGGTTTGTGCTCATCTACTAACCTAAAGGTTGGTGGTTCAAACTCACCCAGTGGCATTGAGGAAGAAAAGGCCTGGAGATCTGCTTTCATAAAGATTACAGCCAAGAAAACACTATGGAGCAGTTCTACTCTGTAACACATGGGGTTGCCATAAGTCGGAATCAATTCAACAATAATTAATAACAACACACAACTTGTAAATAACTGAAAGCAGAGAGTGAGACTCTTAATGAACATAAGTATTTATATTAATGGGGAAGAGAAACTCTTAGCATCATACGTGGATGGGACTGGATATGGCAAATTCTCTCTAAGACCTACATCCTCTCTTGGACCTACACTCCCAGACTTATTTCATGTTTAGATGCAATGATTCTGTATCTTATTTATAAATGCTCCAATTTGCTCTTCTCCTTACCCAACTATTTTCCTTACGATACCTCCCAGTGCTTTTAGGAGTCGCACCCTTGTCTGACACTAGCCAGAACCATCCAACTGTCCTTTGAGTTGAAGGTATTTAGCAGTGATTACTTCCAATAACCATCTCCATTGCTCTCCATGCCCACATTTCTAAACTTCTCTGTATCATACTGCATCTTATTCTTCTAACATTGCGTTAGTAAAGAGGATATACCCCTAAATATTTTTCAAGTCTATTATGTCTAACGTAGTCTTTTGCTTTTTATCCAAACATCCTCACCAGTCTTGATTTCCAGGGAAGACACAATCAGTTCCCTGCTGCTCCACAGATGTGAAAGAACGAGTTATGCCAGGGGAAATCTCCATGCTGTTCCGTATGGAGCCAAATGTAAACACAAAATCTATGTTTTATAACATCTTCTTCCATTCACATGACAACTTGAGTCTAGATATAACGTGGTCATCAGGCACTGAACAAATCCTGATGGCCTATTTGGCAGTCATCATCCTGGACAAAGACTGGAAGGGAACACAGGTCATGAGAAAGCTGTACTATATCAAAGCTTAGCCCACTCCTTTTTCTGAGCCCATGCCATGCAACTTGCATCCAAAGGGAGAGCCAGGTCATGTGAAGAATCTGGAAGGAAAAAAAAAAGAGAGAGCAAGAATATCTCTATTAAAAAATATAATTGTATTTTTTTTCTGCATAGGTTAGGTTGTCATCAGCATGACTAAGGGAGAAACTGTGTTGTGGGTGAGATAAATTCTAAGATCTTTGGTCCTCATGCAGCCTTTTGGGGCTATTGGCATTATAATCACCATATTGTCGGATCAGTAAACTATACAACTAACAATGAGTCAAAAGGAAGGGGGCAGTGTATAATCTTTGAAATAGCTCTTTTGTGGAAGTGTAAGAACTGTTGTGAGTAGAAAAGAAGGCTTCCACATGGTTAATACCAACCCTCTACAGGTAAATGTGTTTTGTATGTGTATGCATGGGTTTTACAGAAAAGAATTTCAGATTGTATTGCTACTTGAAATATCCCCCCAAAAAATATAACCACATTATCACACTCACGGGATCTGTGAATCAAGAATTTGGTAAGAAAGTATCAGAGATACTGTGTCTCTTCTCTGTGATGCCTAGGGTCTCTGCTGGGAATCTTTAAAGACAGGGGTAATTGATGTCTGGGGGCTCAAATAATCTAAAGGCTAATTTACTCATCTATCTGATGACTAATACTGGTTGTGGGCTGCCACAGGCTTTCTTTATGTAGATACTTGGGCTTTCTCACAACATGGTAACTGTGTTCTTAGAACAGGCACCATATTGAACCAGGCAGAAGTTTTATCACTTTTTATGACCCAGCCTTGGAAATCACTTTGGCCAACATCACAATCTACCCACATTCAAGGATAAGGACCGTAGAACCCACTTCTCAATGAGAGGAGTGCCAAAGTCACATCATAAGAAGAGTGTGTGTGATGGGAAATATTTTGCAGCAATCTCTGGAAAAGACGTTCTGTCACAAGGGCCATCTCACTTATCTGGACCAGTCTTGATTTTGCCACTTGAATGATTAATTTCTCTTGTGTAAGAAAATTGGGGCTGCCTTATTGTAGCACATGTCTCAGTATAAGGGTAGAACCACTAGTTCTTATAGTTAAATTTCTTTGGAGCAAGAAATTAAGATTTCACATAATGCTTATGGGATATTAAAGGGTACATGTTAGTACAAGAAGAGAAAAGCAAATTTTGAGTAGAAGAAAGGAGAAGTTGTTTCACTTCTGTGGCTCAAAATTGGAAAACCTTCATGCTTTTTCTGGTCCTTTGGCCCATCCACTTTACTTAGGACTAGCTGGAAAAGCATGATTAATATGAAGTGATCAGGTTTCAAATTACTTTGTATGACCACTGTTAAAGCTTGGGGGAAAAATCTTTTATGATAAAAGCATTTATAAAACTAACGATGGGTCCATTCTTGCCCAAGTCTGCACCATTATTCTGTAAGCCTAGATGTTTCATAGAATCTGGACACATTGTCCGTAAAAGGCTGCCTACTGCATCTGGTGGACCTGAGTCAATCCACAGCTATTCCCCATATGAAAAGAATTTCTCGAAACCCTGAAGTTCTAAAGACTTTGAACATTCACAGGGTACAGGCTTTGGGATCATTTGTATCTCTTTGTCTCTTCCTCAACTCTGCTAAGGATTCTAAGACTCCTCACCTTTCTGTGAACTTTATTAAAATGAATGTGCAAGAGTGAGCTGGGCCCCTTTCCTGAGTCGCCCTCTCCTCTTTCAGCAGCTTTGGAGATGAGACAATGGGTTAATTGAGGTAGCTACCTGCATTCAGGCCCTACAAGACCCATCTCTTTGTTGCTTTTGGACTGTAGTCCAAGTAAACTGCCTCAAAATTATTTTTTCAGAAACTTTTGCCAATATTGCAATTTTCCATCAAGGATTTTGAGGAAAAAGAAACCCTCAATGGATTGTTCATTAGAAAGCAAAACTAATGTACTGGGCCCCTTGTGTGTGTGTGTGTGTGTGTGTGTGTATTGACATGAAATGAATAGCACCCTCCTCCATGATAGGACTGAAATCGGTTCAAAGAGAGGCTCTTCAGTGAGAAAAACTGGCTTCTCCGTTGCTCCAGCAAAACAACTATTTCAGGAAGATACAGACATTAGACTTGACTTTGTCTTCTTTCATCTTTAATAAAAGAATGAACTTTTGGATTAGGGTACTGAAGGTATATGTGGTTTTATTATCTAGAGCAGAGGTTCTGAAACTTAGGGTACATGCAAATTACTGAGAGCTTATTAAAATGTAGATTGCTTCTGGGTACCCCACTTTTAGAACCATTGCTCTATAGTCTCACTACTCAAAGTGTGGTTGGTGAACAAGCAGCATTGTTAATCACGTGAGTGCTTGTTAGAAAGGCTACATCTCTGGCTCCAACTTAGACATGGAGAATCAGAATCTGCATTTTCAGAAGATCCCCAGGTGATCTGGACCCACATTTAAGTTTGGGAAGTACCACTCTAGAGCAGTAGTTTGCAGCCATTTCCTGCTGTTGCTATTTGCAAGTGTAATATATTCCCCTGGTCATACCTAATGTTATAGGAAATTTTCAGGCAATTTCAACTGTATCTGACTTAAAAAAAAAAAAAGTATATCCTTCAGCTTGACGTCAGTGACATTATTATAAAAATAACTAATTTGGAAAATTAATTGTTTTAATAATAGTAACAAAGAACCTATAACATATCCCACAGTCAGTTTCAATACCATAGTTAATCCATAATAAGCCTGAGGCTTTCCTTTTTAACACAAACAAGAATTTGAAATTGATGACAGCCAGCACTAGTTCATACATTGCACTTAGAATAAGAATTTACAAAAATGAATGATCAATAAGTCAATCCCCGAAATCTCTGGACAGAAGAGTATGAATTCTAGCCAGACCACATCAATGAAATCATGAAGAAAACATCATTATTGCTACTTTTCCAATAGATGGAATGTTTCACAATGTCTAATGGCTAATTTAGCTGGGTCTACATAAAAATAAAAATAAAAAACCCGGGTTTACTTTACTGAGATGATTAGAAATACATAGTCAAAATGTAGACACCTTTTAATACAAACTTCTTTTTTCCTGAACTTCCTGGACAATTACTTAATTTTTTATTGCACAGGCAAGGCTAGGCTGTTTGTTGTTGTTGTGTTATTTTCATTTTAAGGAGAGTTTCAGTACAAATTTAATATAGCTGACACTTTTACACTATATGTGAGCTGACAGGGTAACATACGCTGACCGGGTAATACAGTTAACATAATCTGAGTTTTTTGCTTTCAGTACCAAAAGGAATATTATTCTAGTACATCAACTTTTTACTGGAATTGTTTTTAAAATTAATTTAGAAGACTTCTGATTCCAGGTGGCAGATGAGCCCCCATATATATAATATTTAAACTTTCCCAAATCCCATTTATATTTTTTTAAAAAAGCATACGTTTTAAAAAAATAGAAATCTTGAAATATTTAGGATGTTGATAAAAATTTAAATATACAATACAGATATAATCAGATTAAGAGAAAAATGTCATAGGGATCAGAAACAATAATCACATTGAGATCTAAAAGTGAGTTTTCTTAGCAAACACTTGTAGAGGGATTTAAGAATAGGGTCTGTGACAGCAGGGACTAGGAGGAGGAAAGAAAGTGTTATGGGACAATCAGTCCACGATCCTCATTCTGCTACTGCAGGTGTTTTTCTCCAAGAGAAAATTAGGAGAACCATTCTCCAAATCAAGTGTCTCTACATTGATGTTTCTCAGCTTTTGTGTCCATGTGGATAATTTTGGGATCTTGTTAAAAGATAAATTCTGATTGACTAGGTCACAGGAGTTACAAGAGATTGTGCGTTTCTAACAAACTCGCAGATGATGCCTGGACTGGTCTTTGAGTACAAAGCTGTATACCAGCAATAACCAATATGGAATTACAATGGTGGACAAAATTCACAATTACAAAATTCCATAGCATCTGAAATAAGTCTAAAAAAGAATTTAAAAATCTAAACAGAGAAGCATTTAAAACTCTTATTCAAGCATTATAAAATAAAATGTGAATACATGGAGAGAAAAACCACGTTTATGAATTAGACAAGGCAAAATGCTAATTTTGTTGATAAGGCCCTTGATACCCCCTACTCAATAATTTGAATTACTTAGATGGTTGTAAATTTTTCTATCTGGTTCTTTCCTTGGTGCTCACTATAAAAACAGAACAAAGAAACAGAAAATCACAAGGGGAAATGTAAATAATCATTTCCACCATAATTTTTAATTAGAATATTATATTGGAGGGGTTATGTGGGTTATTTTTTAGTCAGAATTGACTCAACGGCACCAGGTTTTTTGTTTTTTGTTTTGTTTTTCTAATGTGGGTTATTTACCATGGTTGTGTTCTTGAAAACTCAGCCATTTTTTACTGAAGATTTCTTGATGCTATTTTGTATAATGTTATTCTTTAAAATCTAGCTTTAATGACAATTTAAAAAAATGACTCACCAACAATCAACTGATACCTCAGAATCACAGACTGAGTGTTTAGCAGTATGGAGAAACACTTCCACTGTGGTTCAAAAGATGGATATTTGTGAAATCCCTCCAAGAGCTCTCATTCCTCTACTAAGGAATCTGTTCACATCTGGCACTGAAGACAACAAAGGTTGATTTTCAAGTACTCTCATTAAATATATGGAAAGACAAGGAGAAGACAAGTATTATCAGGGCCTGTGAGGTCCTTTTATGGGGTCCCGAAAGGACCTTGGAGTTGGGCTGGAAGACAAGAAGAATATTGGCTTTGTGATATTGAGAACTATTCATTTTACCTCCTTGAGACCATGGATTTTACATCTAAAGGATGAGTTGATAACAGCTCTTTTTTAGGATTGTTGTAATATTAAATCAGATAATATGGAAGAAGGCCCCTCAAAAAGTCCTCGGCAAACAGAAGATGCTTACGAAATAGTCATGTTTGTTGGCATAGGTTCTCTTTTCCTTCTCATCAAAGTGTCTATTCATTTAGCTAGAATTGAACTATGCATTGAGTTAAAGTATGTGATACTGAAATGAAGAGTGGCCGATATTAGCCTCAATATTTATCGTTGGAATATGATAGATAGGTTAAACTAAACCTATCTTCAATCGGAAGAATGTGGGCAGAGGTTTTGATAAGAGTAAAGTGAGTGCTACCTGCTTATTACTTCAGAGGCTATCAAGAAAGCAGAACCTGGTCATATTCCTTTAACTTGTATAATATTTAGTGTTGTGTCCATGGCCTTACAAAAGGCAAAGGATCCACCATTAATAGAAATACCATCAGCTTGGAGGGACTCGACTACAAAATCAAGAGGGTTCTATTACCACTTGTTCTCTACTAGTCCTTGCCTTCAGTTTCTTATAAATTTAAAATTCAAAAGAAATTGCCTCTACCTTAGGACTGTGGTCAAAATATATATCTTATAAAGCACTCTTATGTATATATATTTCTTTTATTTGATGAATAAATCCAAATGCTTTACAGCTATCTTATGAGTTACTGGAGAGGGGAAATGGAGCACCAAAATAGGGACACAGTCTTTGCTTTCAAGGGACTTGTTCGTTGAAGTAGGAAAGGCATGTATTATTATTTAGTGTATTTGGTGGGGATTTCTACCCCTACCATTCTCCTGAACCTGCTCTTGCAATTGACCTGGTCTGTATGCCTGTGTACTATTTACTAACCCCCAGTTGCTGAGATTTTCTTTTTCAAAGGTTCCCACACCAGTTCTGTCTTCTGGCCCACATCCTATATGTGGATTTGTGTGGGTGATTACCTTTCCTTTGCCCTGAATGTAAATGTTGGTGCTTCCCAGGTCAGCAAAGCAATTTGTCATGATCCAGCATTCTAAATACTAGTCAAAGTAAGAATTTATCTATTTTTGTTTTAAATCCATAAAAGATGCATGTTGATGGCTAGGAAGGAAGCAGTTACTAATGTGTTCACTTGAGCCTCAGATTCCTCAAGTAAGGATGCACATATTATTACTTAATTCATAGGAACGTTGTGAAGATTAGAGGAGCTGATATTTGTTAAGGACTTAGAGGAGTTCATGGTCTGTAATACGTGCAAATAAGTGATCAATATTCTTGTAAGGCATAACAGATCAGACTTAGCAGAGTGTCATAGGTGGAACAGGTCATCTAGAACTTTCAGGTTCACAATGAGAGGAGAAGAAGAAAAAAAAGAAAAAATATTGAGTATGATAAGCCCTGCAAGCAGAAGTCACTTTCAATTCAAGAGGGACAGGTCATGGGGACAGAGTGTTAGATATACAAATAATAGAGTGAGCTTGTCCTCCACTTCATCGGCGTGAGGACTTATACTTCTTACAGCAGCCTTTTAACTATGAAGGATACTGTTGCACACATGCAGGCTTTCAAACGCTAATGCGGAGTCCGTGACATATTAAACTTATTCATGCCTGAAGACTTTCCACTGACAATCTTGCTGTTTCCATAGAAACACCAAGAATATATCTTTCAAAGCAGATTTCCAGCTTCTGCTAATCATTTTGTGAAGTCTGGACTATATCCTCTGAAAGAAAATAAAATACCTTGGGCTTAATATTGCTGTCTTGCAAATATTCGCTTCGTGTTCTGATGACAGGTGTTGCACCATGTCCCATTAGACAATAGATAGCGATTGTGGGAAGAAATGTGTGAATTTCCAATGGGAAGCTGAAAACAAAGCCATGAGGTGTTGTGTAATAAAAGTAGATGGATGATACACCTTAAGGACAAATAATTGAAGAAAATTATTTTTAGGATAGCTAAAATTAGGTTATAATTGTCTCCAACACTTTGGCTACACAATTGTATGTCAAAGGGAAGCATTGCTTCATCTTTTGGATTATTCTTTTTCCTGTTACCTCAGAAATTTCCTTTGTATATACCATTAGTCAAAGTGTTCCACTGCTTTAAAATCATCAGGGACAAGGGACTTTAGAGTTGGAAAGAACCATTCGCTTCAGTTCAGTTTAATTAAACAAATAATTATGGGGCACCACCTGTATGCCACTTACCCTTTTTAGCTTTGCTTTCTCTTCTAGAAAACTGGGATAGTAAAGCTTGATCTGTGTATGCCCTTTACAATGTGGTTAAACGAATTGCATCGCGATCTATGGTATATTAAAACTATTTGACCTCTTAGCTCAAAAGATGAATTGTATAATTTTAAAGAAGAAATATTAGCTGTTATTTCACCAAATTTAGTGAACACGGGATTGGATTATTTTCAGTCTAAAATGATTTCGTCCATAGAATATGTTTATAGTTTCCTGTTGGCTCCAAAGAATAATTATTTAAATTACTTAAATATTATTGTATGATTTTTCCTGGAAGTAAAATAAAATGTTCTTGAACTATTCTGCATTTTTACACTTCACAAGAATGACATATAAATAATTCTTGCAGTATACTGTCTAAACATAGGTCTTTGGGAATTTTCATTTAACTGTAAAAAGAAAAAAAAATGGCAGGAGAAAGAGGAGAAGGGCAGTACAGTCCACATATGTGGACAATCATAACCTTTTAGATGAGACTTAATTGTCTTCATGTCTGATGATAAAATCCTCTCATATACAGAGATGCAGGTCTCTTTTCTGCCCTGTAATACAGGCCAAGTGGATGTAGACAGGAAAAGTAACTAGGAAAAGCCTAATGATGTCTGTGCCTCTGCCAAATGGCTCTAACTAATATTTCCTTAGACTTGGAAGGAAAATAACTATACACAATTTCCTCTTAACTTTACAGTTCTCTCAAGGTGGATTGTTACCATGCCCGAGATCATTAGTTAGGCTTTGGACTTTGAGTATGTGTTCTATTTTCTTCTCTTGTACTTGGGGGATAACAGAAGAGGAAGCAAGTTTCTGGGTCAAATCAATTCTGTACTCTGTCAAGTGTCTTCATCACTCCCCATGGAGTGAGAAGCAATATTTTTCCTTAGAATTATTGGTAATAGGCTTTTGCTTTTAGATAGCAAAGTATACCAAGCATTTTTCAATTCTAATTTTCACTAAAAACCAGTGAGACAGGGCTTAAATAACTGACTAGTTAATAAATTGACTATTCTTTTTATGGATGTGAAAACAAAAAATCAGAGAGATGACTTGACATCTTTGAGGTCACTCCCATCAGTTAACAGTGGGTCTGATTTAGAATACTTATCTCTCTGTACCTATCCCAATGCTCATTCCTCTTAACCAGTGGTTCTCAAAGTGTGTGATCCCCAGGCCAAAAAGCATCACCATCACCTAGAAGCTTGGTGAGTTCCATTCTATGATAGACTGAATAATGGCCTCCCAAGGATGTCCACATCCTAATTACTGGAACCTTTGAATGTTACCTTATACAACAAAAGGAATTTAACAGATTTAATTATGTTAAGGATTTTGAGATGGGAAGATTATTTTGGATTATCCAAATGGCCTCTATATAAAAACAATGGTCCTTATAAGAGGAAAGCAAGAGGGTCAGAGTGGGAAACAGAAAAGTGAAAATGGAATTAGAGGTCAGAGTGATGTGAGGAAGGGGCCATGAACTGAGGAATGCGGAAGCCTCTAGAAGCTAGAAATGACAAAGAAATAGATTTTTTTCCTGGAGTCTCCAGAAGGAACACAGCCCTGCCAACCCACTCTGCACTTCTGACCCCTAGAACTTTAAAATAATACATTGTGTTGTTTGTAAACCACTAAGTTTGTGGTCGTTTGTTACAGCAGCAATGGGAAATGAATATTCATCAAAACTTACTGAATTGGAAACTGCAGGTGGAACGCAGCCTTCTATGTGTTAACAAGCTCTCCAGGTAATTCTGATGCATGGTAGTTTGAGAACTACTGTTTTAAAGCATTCGGTACAAATTGTAATGTGCCAATAAAGTTCATCTTGTACTGGGAAGAGTTTGTCAATGGAATTAACACATTGGCAAAAATGTACAAAGAGAGCTATGCAGAAGTCCAAGGACAGCAATCAGAAGACTATGAACAAAAGAGAAAGAACTCCTGGAGAGTGAGGAGGCAAATGAAATGAAGAAGAGAAGAGAGGAGATTTTTTAAGTAAAGAACATCACCCATTTCGATGCAGTGATGAGATGCAGGAGAAATGCACTGAGGGAGGACACCTTGTCTCTCCTTAGCTGTGTGACCCTGCAGAGTTCCTGTAGATCTTCATTTCGTGTTCTGAAAAATGAAAGAGACCAAAGTCGTATCCTCTAAGGTTTCCAGGTGTCAAATGACTACTATTTCTTAACTTGGAGTCCATGGTAAGAAATCTGGGGACATGAGTTAAAAAATAAAAACTGATCTTTATTTTTACTAAGTTCTAACAGAAATATAACATTCCCTTTAATTATTAATGTAATAAACGATAATAGTAATGGCAGAACCAGTTACATAGTCACAAATAAAAACTAAAGATATTTCCCTATGGCATTACAGTTGTTGCAGATGTCTCTTATTATCATTTACATTCATCACTGCTTTAAACTTATGCTAGGAATTAAATGCACCACTAGATCCTTATTATACAATGTAGTAATACAGAAACGTATATATTACCTTATAATTTTTTTTTTACATTTAGATAACTGTTTTTCAAAACTTATTTCTTAAAAACCCTATGTATTTTCTTTTATGTATTCAAAATCTTATTGTGAGAAATGTTTTGTCGGCTCCACCAGACTGCCAAAGGGATTCATGGCAAGAAAACTAATGAAGAATCCCTGATATCTTGTCTATTTCAACAACAAGACATAAATAAGGCAAATATTCTTGTAATGCATTTGCAAGTAAAGAATGAGAAAAAGAATGCAAAGCCTAGCTTAAGAACACATAAACAGAATTAGACATACAAAACCGGGGTCTTGGGTCTTTTTTACATTTCTCGGATGTCCACCTGAGCATCTCTGCCACTTTTCAATGTCAAGAAGGTATGATTTCTGCCTAGTCACGAGCCTTATATATCTCATCTTGCTTTGAGTTATTCTGATCTATATATCTCAATAACTTGAGGAAGATGCTGTAAATGCTTTGAAAACCAGAATATGCCAAATGTCTTATTCTCCCCCAATTGCACTGGCTTCCATATCAATTAATGGCTTAGATACCTCCCATAGAATGAGCTTCAGTCTCAGCTAAGGACCAAGGAGAAAGGGAAATAGCAAACTCTGACATAGGTAATTAAATAGCTGAAAAGATGGCTTTGAAATAGGATATAATCCACTGAACAGCTTCCCAGAGTATATTTTGCTCTACTGTGCTATATAGCTTGAAGGGACTTTGAAGTCCACATTCAAAACTCCAACTGTTTGAATGTGGTGCAATAAGATATTCTACGAAATTAGGATAGACAGATGCATTAGCCTCATGGAGACCCAATGATAGATGAACCATGTATGCTTGGGAGTTCAGAGTTACTTCAGATGATCCTCCAAAATGTTATCTGTTCATCCAAAGCTTATCCAAATGATCTGAATTTCATCACAGTCCAAAATTCAGCTGACACTCGTTTGAGAATTTACTAACCTATGATTTCTCTTTCTACTCTCAGTCAGAATTAGTCCACACACTTCCACGAAGTTTTATACTTGATAGGTCCCAAATGAACTGGAAAACCAAAATAAACACAATCAAAAATAAAATAAAAAAAAGCAATAAATTCAATGTGAAATCTAGTTGTGGAGAATTAACTTCCCAAATGAATCCCATAGGCTAACAGTTTCTACATATTACACTCTGTTAACATCTGTAGAGGATGCTATAAGTGTAGTCATTTTAATGCATTTGTACCAAAAAAAAAATAAAGCCTGCCTCATTCTAGCCGCATCATCCAAAACCTAGGTTCTACCACAAAAGAGCAAAATGGGAGAGATGAACAGGTTAGAAGAAAGGATTGCAGAGATTATTAAGACCGGATGATTTAAATCTAAAAGGAAAGACTTAAAGAAACAGAACTAATCATTCTGGAGAAGGAAAACTTGAAGGGAGCTGAGTAAAATGATACATAAGAATAAATGAAACGAAAAAAGATGAAAAGTATCCTAGGCAAGGATAGAGATCAACTGTGGTTCATCTACCCTGATTTTAAAACCAAGGGAAAGAATTACAAACTTCTCTGAGAAGTAGTCTGATCTTCAACTTGTTCAATTTCAGGGTGAATTACTATAGGAAAGTGTGTAATCTCCTCTATGAAAATCTTGATTGAAATATTATTTTCTATCTGACATGATTTAGATGTTCTCTCTTTTTTTTTTTTATTGTACTTCAGGTGAAGGCTTACAGAACAAATAGTTCCTCATGAAACAGAAGTACACATGTTATTTTATGACATTGGTTAACAACCCGACAACATATCAACCCTCTAACTTCTCAACCTCTTCTTTTTTTTTTTGGTGAAAATACACATAGCCAAAGATACACCATTTCAAAAATTTCTACACACACAGTTCAGTGACATTGACTACGCTCTTCGAATTG
>NW_004444040.1:6025085-6026217 GCF_000243295.1 Trichechus manatus latirostris
TTAGAGATTTGAATTCCCTACCAGGTAGTTCTAGCGCATTTTCTTCCAGAGGAGCGTCATCTGGTGTTTTATTTTGGACACCTACTGGAACCATCCTGTCCTGTTTTTGTAAATGTTTTGTTATTGTCTGCTGTCTTCGGGCATTCAGTAGTTATTTTTCTCGTTTATTGATTGTAAATTTGTTTGTTTCGTCCCTTTTTAAAAAAAAATTTTTGACTATGTCTGAGCAGGCAGACTGTGTGTTCTTTGTTGTTTGCTCGTCTGTGGGCACAATACTTTTCACCTCCTTCTTCAACTGGCAGGGTTAGTCACTCAGGTATGGTACAGCAGGTCAGGTCTAGCTGAAGAGGAGTTACTGGGACGGGTTGTTTGTGGCACTTACTACAGCCACCAGAGCGGGTCAGTAATCAGCGCAGGGCAGGTTCCAGTAGGCCGTGCCTGTGCTGCTTGGTGGTGTGATGTGAAGTGCACAGTGGAGGTAGGCAGGATGCAGCGGGGAGATTGTTATGTGTGGAGCTAAGATGTATATGGGAGAGAGGAGAGAGGAACAGGAGCCAAAAACATACAAACAAAGAAAAAAGAATGGTAGGGGAGCTTGCCGTTGGAATGGAGAGATGAGAGACTATGAAATGGAGAAAAACAGAAAGGCGAGGAGGAAGAAAAGAAAAGAATGAATAAATAAGAATCAGAAAGGTTAAAGAACCACAAAGTTCCCAGGGATTCCACTGGTGAGCTATGAGGTCTGGGGAAGTTGCTCTCAGGTGTTGCAATACAGCCTGGCTAGAAGGCGTAGAGGTATACAACACCAGGTATTCAGGGAACAGGAAGAGAAGGAAGATATAGAGAGATGAGAAACTGAGGATTGAAGAAAGACAAAAAGGGAAAAGAAAACAAAACAAATTTAAAAAAAATAAAATAAAATAAGAAAGGCCCCCAAAGAAACAGAAAAAAAAAAAACAACGTAAAAAGAAATGCTCTCAGAGATCCCTCCGCACGTCTGTGGAAGCCGAAGGGGAGTCTCCCTGCCACGCAGCTCAGCCTGGCCAGAAAGGGCTCCCAACTCAAGAAAAGGAAAAGAAAACAAACAAACAATTCAAAACAAACAAACGAACAAAAGCCCCAGGATCCCACT
>NW_004444040.1:6027126-6068429 GCF_000243295.1 Trichechus manatus latirostris
TCATTTGATGTTTTAGGGTTTCAGGATTGTTGTATTCTCTGTTCAGCTTAGTTTTTCGGATCTTTGTTGTGGAGGGACGGCGTGGTGCTTCTGCCTAGAGCGTCATTTTGCCGGAACTCTTGATGTTCTCTATCTTGACTTAAGAGAATGGGCAAGAAGACTTCTGAATGTCCCTTCCTGTTAATGGACTCTGATATTCTGTTCATTATCCTATAGCTGGAGCAATGCAACCAAGAAACCTTGCTAATGGAAACTACTACGTTCAAGAGGAACTCTATTGAAATACTATGCTTTGTATTAAGAATGCCAACTAGTGATGACTGGAAAATTCTACACAGAGGGACTTAGTATGCTCCGAAATCATTGTTCATGCCAGTTTTCAAATTCACTGAAGTTGTTGCATAACTTCGTTTTAATATAAAATGTGGTGATCCACTCTCCATATGCCTGTCTTCTCATACTTAATAATTAAATCTTGTAAGAAACTTTAAAATCACATTGAGTATAAGATATGGCAGCGATATTTACTACTCCCTCTTTAGTGGAACCATGCAGCTTATTCTGGTCAATAAGCTATGAGCAGAAGTGGCACATGTCACTTTCAGGCAGACATAGAAGATGGGTTGTAATTTCTTCACTTCTCTTTTCCTTCCTACTGTGATTCAGATAGAGGCCATGTACTAAGGTGCCAGTGCTGTAAAATGGTTGGTGATTGGATCACTGCATTGCCGGAACTGCACTAGGCTTTGCATGAACAATAAATAGAATTTGAGGAATTAAGCCTTATCCATCTATGCAATATGCAGATAACACAATCTTGCTTGCTGAAAATAAAGAGGACTTGAAGCACTTACTGATGAAGATCAAAGACTACAGCCTCCAGTATGAATTACATCTCAACATAAAGAAAACAAAAATTCTCACAACTGGACCAATAAGCAACATCACAATAAACAGAGAAAGGATTAAAGTTGTCAAGGATATCATTTTACTTGGATCCACAGTCAATACCCATAGAAGCAGCAGTCAGGAAATCAAAAGACACATTGCATTGGGCAAATGTGCTGCAAAAGACCTGTTTAAAGTGTTAAAAAGCAAAGATGCCATTTGAAGACTAAGGTGCGCCTGACCCAAGCAAAAGTGTTTTAAATCGCCTCATATGCATGCGAAAACTGGACAATGAATAAGAAAGATCTAAGAAGAATTAGCACCTTTGAATTATGGTGTTGGCGAAGAATATTGAATATACCATGGACTGCCAAAAGAACGAACAAACCTGTCTTGGAAGAAATATAGCCAGAATGCTCCTTAGAAGCAAGGATGGTGAGACTTCGTCTCGCATACTTTGGACATGTTATCAGCAGTGACCAATCCCTGGAGAAGGATGTCGTGCTTGGTAAAGTAGAGGATCAGTGAGAAAAAGGAAGACCTTCAAGGAGACGGATTGACATGCAAGCATAACAACGATTGTGAGGTTGGCACAGGACCTGGCAGAATCCAATCGATGGCACCTAACTACAACAACATCTATGCTAATAGTTGAGATGATGCTCGACATAATAGCAGAAATCAAAGCATTTCTATTGCACTCTTAATTCTCTCAATATCCACTTTTGAAAAGAAACAGCATCGCTATGTTTTGGGTAAGGAGCAGAAGTTGCTATTTTACCTATTGGCTCATGGAAATTTGAAATCATTTATCAGATATAGCCCTACGTACTGAGTACACTCATCACAGAGATTTTTTTTTTTTAACTTAACTATCACATGATCTATTTAAGGTATTATAAAAAGTGAGTCCCTCTGAAACACACAAATGCATGCACACATAAAATCCTAAATTTACCTACTATTTAGGAAATACTGATGCAATTTGTGCATTCTCAACATTTTTTTTTCCGTTTAAAAGGCTTTACTTGTATAAACCCATTAAGGCACATATTTGGTGTGTATATCTGCACACACAAACATTAGTTAGGGATTTCATTATTTTATAGAACAAATGTCTGTGTAGAACACACTATGGGATTAAGAAAATGGAATTTTTTTGCCATATTAGAAAAACTAAGCTCTTTGAGTCTCAGTTTTCTGGAGTAAATAGTATACAGTAAGTTGTCAAGCACTATGATTATGGGTTGAATAAAATTAATATGCACATAGAGCTTTGTAGAATAAACAAATTACTTTCTTTGATAACCACCATTTTATCTTTTTAATTCTCATAATACTTCCTTGAGGTAGGGATTTTTATCCTTAGTTTACAACAGATAAAATAAAGCTCATAGTTTTTAACAACTTTCCCATATTGCACAGCAGGAAAGAGATAAAAAATTGAACTCAAACCAGAGTCCTGGCAAACACTCAGGGCATGTTCAAGTAGAGGTAAGTGAATAGACTAAAAAATGGACTATTTGAACTTATACCAATGTGGTTAAGGGGAATCACAGGATGATGAAACACCCAGGAGCTTGAAATAGCACATAAGCTCTGAGGATCATTACACTTGAAGAGGCAAAGGAATAAAGCAGTTTTCTGGATCAAGCAAGAGCCTATAGCTATAAATAAGAGCATCTTACAGCACTTGTGATAAATGCAGCACTACCAACCCAGGTTCCGTCTCTCTTTTTATTCAAGGATTTACTGCCCATGGCTTCCATCAGCCAAACTCAAACTGAGACCAGAGGGCAAGGGAGCCTGGTTGATGCTGTTCATTCAAGTCAGTCTCGTGGGGCATGGAGAAGGTTGGAAAAAGGTGGGGAGAGTGGATTTAGAAGGACATGTGCCCATGTGTCAATCACACTCATAGATAGAGAAGCCACTTGGACAGAGGCATATTGGAAAGAAATTTATCATCATGAAAGGTATGCTTGAAATGTAATAAAAATGAAACTGAGTCAGGGCTGAACCATTTACTAGGCAAGGACTGTTTTTATGTTAGTCTGAGAATGTAACTGGTATGAAAGAGTGACTTTGAATGCGGGCAGGTGTATGCTTCTGGCAAGGATGGGTATATGAGTCAATTAAAAAAGTTGAAAGGAAGAAAAATGATGAAGGAGGAGAGAGGTAAGGGATTGAGGCAGCGTTTGGTTGCATGACTCAGAAAATACAGGTAGATGGCTGCCATAATCATGGTAAAATAACAGCTAGAGATAAGACCTTATCAGTTAGTGTACATACAAGTTTTTCTTTAATTATCATTAATAACTTTGTAGAAAAATAAACCTGTATCTCTTAACCAGAGAGGGCATGCTAGCTTTCAATAATAATAAATTCTGAGTGAACTAACTGGACAAAGTTAGGAAAAAGTTAAAATTCTGTATTACATGCTTTCACTCTCTGTTTCTCTGTCTCTCTCTTTAGTACAGCCCAGTTGTATTTCCATGATAACATAATGAGATCAAGAGATACGGTTAAGAAAGACTGAGAAAGAGAAAGAGAGAGATAAAAACAGAGACGGAGACAGAAAGTAGTGGAAATCCAGAGATTATAAAGATGAGTGAAAGGTCTGACTTATTTGCATGATACCAAACTATGAGCTGAAAAGATGACAGCAACTAATTGATCAAGCACTTAAATTCAGAATAGAATCAATTTGAAATAAACATAATATCCTAACAAAGCTAAGTCTAGTTATGGGTGGCTAGGCCTTTGCCTTAAAATCTAACCTTCTCCTTACCTCTCTCCCATATGAATAAAAATCCCCACCATATGTGCTTGGAATTTCTGGGTTAGTTCAAATGATCCTACAAAATTGTACTTGTGTATTCAGAACATATTCAAATTACCTGAATTTCACCAGCCATCTCAAATTCCCTAAATTAACTAATACGTTGTACTTTTCTTGGTAACACTTCTGGATATTCGCCCAGTAAGTGATTATGATGGTTTTACCCACCCTTCTTTTATATATTTATTGAAAGTAAAACACTGGGAAGTAGAAAGGCAGAAATGTCAGGAATTTAGAGTAATGAAATAGTTTTCCTTCTATTATCAATGTCTTCAGCCTCCTTGAGAGGGGGAAAGAGTTATTTTGGATCACTTAGGAGCCCTGGTTGCTCAGTGGTTAAGAGCTCGGCTGCTAACCAAAAGGTTGGCAGTTTGAATCCACCAGCAGCCTCTCCTTGGAAACCTTATGGGACAGTTCTACTCTGTCCTACAGGGTTGCTATGGGTCAAAATCGACTCGACTGCAATGGGTTTGGTTTGTTTTAGAGGGGTATACTGGGGGCGGGGAGGGGCATGGATGGGAGAGCTGGGTAAGGCATGCTGAAAAAAATTCTATTTCTCAATTTGGTTGAAGGTTGGTTGTATGATCTAGCAGCCTCAGCAAGGCAAAGTTTATGGCACCAAGAGTGAGGTTCAACCATTGATATGTTTTGTTGAACTCAGACAGTGTTTTAAAAGAATTGCAACTTAGTCAATCATTGTGAACATTGGGTGGCTTCATACCAAATCCATATCTCCAGCTTTCCTTGATATGTTGACAAATTTGTAAATAATGGGCCTGAGTTCTGGTATAGCAACACTAGGAAGGATTCAGGTAATACTGTGCTCTTTAGGGCGTACATGGGTGTGCAAATGATTAATGCACTCAGCAACACAGAGACACCTTGAGAGAAAGGCCTGCTAATCTACTTCCTACAATCAGCCATTGAAAATCCTATGGCGCACAGACCTACTCTGATATACACTGGGTCGCCATGAGTCAGAGTCATCTTGAAGGCAACTGGTTTTGGTTTGGTGCTCTTTAGATGAGGTGCATGTTCTCTCCTTTGCTGTTGTCCCAACTCCGCCTTATCAATGGTCTTACTCTACTTAGGTTCAGCTCTATTTCCTGGCTGGTCATTGGTGGCATTGGAGTTTGTCAACAATGATTCAGTCCATTGTAGGGTAATGTTCAATGTGTCATAATTACAGGTAGTCCCCGACTTATGACAGGACTCTGTTCTGATGCCTCTGTCACAAGTTGGCTCTGACATAAGTTGAATACCTCTTTTCTTAGTTTTCATTATTGCCTTTTATTATCTGTATCTTTATAAATCTGGTCTTCGTCTCTGAGTATGTGCAAGTGAACATCTGAGAATGATAACATCAGCAAATTACATCCTGCAACATTGTATGTAGTACGTATTATGATTAGATGTACAAAAAAATCAAACAAAAAAAACAACCAAAACAGACGGTTGTAAGTGTGGTTCATTGTCTTTGAATACGTCACAAGTCAAGGACTACCTGTACAACTTTATGCTGTGGACACACTTACACTCCTAGGGAATCCACACAGGCTTCTTGAACAGAGAATCAACACGGGACTTCTTTAAGATTCCATTAAAACCTAAGTAAACACATTGAAGTGCTGCCCAACAATCTAGATGGCCTACTTGGGAAGAGGCAGACACAGTGGCCTAAATTACTGTTTATGTTTATTTTTTACTAACACGTGTGTTTGGCCCAGTATGCACAGAAGTCATCTGAGCATGAAATTTCCTCTGAAATCAATGGACAATCCCAAGACAGATGGATTTATGTGAGAAGTTTTTTTTTTTTTTACCATGTAAACAATGTTACCAAATATTTTTTTCTGTTCCCAAATGATTACTACCCTATTAAGTATCAAACTGACAATAGTCATTTGGCTGTCTTTTGCAGTCCAGAACCATCTGGCTCCATGTTCGTTCACTGTTCCTGGGTGTTCCTGTCACCCTGACATCGAGGCCAGTACTAAAGTTGCACAATGTGAGTTGCAGAAATTGAGAACCACTGCTTAAATTGGTCCATTCAGATTTCTCCTGACCCATTGTGATTATTTGTTACAAATTTCCATGGCCTGGGGTCTCTCTGCTTTGATTTTACCGTGGACCAGAGTAGTACCATTGCCCTATAAAATAAATTTAGCTTCTGCTTCAGTAGCCACATGAGGGGTTAATAACCTTTTCTGGTGCCATGGACCCAGGCAGTCAGGTGCAATCTTGTGAAGCCTAGGAACCTGTCAGAATGTTTTTAAATGCGTAAAATAAAGTATATAAGATGACAAAAGAAAACAGATACTGAAATATAGTTATCAAGATATTAAAATGTGATACAGCAATATGCATGCCTATTTATTAATACATTCAATAGATTTTAAACATATTATGGTATGTTATAATATATTTAAACATAGCCTTCAGTATGGATTGCATCTCAACATAAAGGAAACAAAAATCCTCACAACTGGACCAATAAACAACATCATGATAAACAGAGAAAAGATTGAAGTTGTCAAGGATTACATTTTACTTGGATCCACAATCAACATCCATGGAAGCAGCAGTCAAGAAATCAAAAGACACATTGCATTGGGCAAATCTGCTGCAAAAGACCTCTTTAAAGTGTTGAAAAGCAAAGATGTCACCTTAAAGACTAAGATGCCCGTGATCCAAGCCATGATGTTTTCAATCGCTCCATATGTATGTGAAAGCTGGACAATGAATAAAGAAGACCGAAGAGGAATTTACGCCTTTGAATTGTGATGCTGGTGAAGAATACTGAATATACTATGGACTACCAAAAGAATGAACAAATCTGTCTTGGAAGAAGAACAACCAGAATGCTCCTTAGAAGCAAGGATGGCTAGACTTTTTCTCACATACTTTGGACATGTTATCAGGAGGGATCAATCCCAGGAGAAGGACATCATGCTTGGTAAAGTAGAGGGTCAGCAAAAAAGAGGAAGACCCTCAATGAGACGGATTGACACAGTGGCTACCACAATGGGCTCAAACATAATATCAGTTGTGAGCATGGCGCAGGACTGGGCAGTATTATGTTCTGTTGTACATAGGGTCGCTATGGTTTGTAACCAATTCAACGGCACCTACCAACAACAACAACATGGTATGTTATAATAATAATTTATAATTTCAATTTAAATTAATAATAATTCATAATTTCAAAGTTGAGATGTGCATTAATGATATTCTGAGATATTTGCAACAACCATCCCATGGTATGGCAGAGCAGGAATCCTTTCAATATGTGGTTTGCTGCTTATATTAATAATTGAAGGAAATGCTAAATTTCAGTTAGAGGCTGGTGAAAATAAAGACTTTTTTTTTCTATACAACTTCATGTTGTTGTTATTAGTTGTTGTTGAGTCAATTCTAACTCATGATGATACCACGTACAATAGAACAAAACATCGTCCAGTCCTGCACCATCTTCACGATCCCTAGTATTCTTGAGTCCATCATTGTGGCCACTGCATATTTTGAGTGCCTTCCAACCTACTTCCAATACTATATCTGACAATATTCTGTTGTGATCTATAGGGTTTTCACTGACTAATTTTCAGAAGTAGATCACCAGGCTTTTCTTCCCAGTCTGTCTTAGTCTGGAAGCTCCGCTGAAACTTGTCCACAATGGGTGACGCTGCTGGTACTTGAAATACTGGTAGCATAGCTTCCAGCATCATAACAACATGCAAGCCACCACAGTACAACAAACTGTCAGATAAGTGGTGGATTCAGGTTCATAATACCTGTAAATTCTATTCATCAACATCTTGAAGGCCCATAGACCTGAGGTTAAGAATATTAGAGTCTAAACTAATACTGTAAAAATTAAATACCTTTGCTCTACCAGTTCACTTCAGTGGTAAGAAAAAACTAGTGTAGGTAATTTTGAAAATCACTCAATCCAATGAGCCATGTAGGAGATTAAAACATATATTAATATGCTTTTCAAATTAAAACGTCAAGCATCCAGTTATCTATTTAGGCAAGGAGAAAGAACGAGATTAACTCATTTTTGCCTCATCAGTTGACTCATCTGTCTACCATTGAACTGTAAACAGTAAATAGTAAAAAGCTTGCCTCTCTAAATGGGACGTAGTGATGGTCTTAAGTAGTAAGTGTAGACCTAAAGATAGTAGAACATGGCTCAATCAGTCTAGCAAGCAGGCTTATCATGTTACAGGTTTTCACTCAATGCAGATATATTGTAGTGCTGTTGCTGTGTATTAGAACTTTTTGCCTACTAAGAGAAAAGCAATTCCAGCTAGGAATTGCAGCTAGTCATTCTTTCTATCTTGCTTCCCCTCCACTAAGCAGCCATGTGTTAGCTTTCTTATTTCTGAGTTGCTGCCTGTCTCGAATCATGACAGCGTGGGGTAGTGTGAAGGAGAGGGGAGGGGAATGGAAGGAGAGCAGAACGTTATATTTTGCCTGTGCCCCGTATAAATAAATTGTTCACTTCTTTAAGAGTCCAGGAAAGCATTAGAAACTCACGCTGTATGGGAAGGAAAAAACCAAAATAGATGTTTTATGAATAAGATCCTCTCAGACAAAACATTTTTAGAACAGTTAGTCGCCATATCACAGCACTCAATAAATGTTTATTATTATTTTTTCTCAATAATAACAACAACTTGTTAAAATGCTGTCCAACTGATCTGAAAGCTAAGCCGAGGAGGAAGGGGACGCTTGTCATTGCCTCCTCTTCTTTCAAGCCACCACAAATATTATGCTCTTGCTGTTTTGTTTAACTTGGGCCAAATTCACTTCATAGAGTAACAGGGAGGGACAGTTCAGTCCATTAAGAATAAACTTCAAAAACTCTCTGGCTTTGGGGCTTTCTTATGTTATTCCACCTCAAACCAGAGGATATGAAAGATGGGAAGATTAGCGAGGGTTTTGCCCTGGCTGTTCTCATACTGAATGGCTTCATAAATGCCAATTGAAATAATTATCAAGCCATTATGATGATTTGCATTAAAAATGGTAACTTAAGCAAGCGGTCCCTGTGTGTGGAGGAGGGCAGTAGGGGGGTTGTGTTTAATGTTATAAAAGGCCCATTGAAGCCATACCAGCTTCCTGGCTTCCAGAGGATTACCGCACAGTAGTTCACAAAAAGGTTATTCTTCCAGCTCTATTTATACTCACAGTACTTACAGTGCATGCTCCCAGCACACCCATTCCTGGTATTGATTTGTGCCTGTGCCCAAATTATCATCTGGTACAGACAAGGCGGGGGCTTCTGAAGGTGATGATGCAATGCTTGGAACGTGGCAGAACAAAGAAAGCGTCTCTTCTTATCGACACTTCCCTTTGCTGTTAACATGGAAATACCAGAGACCCCGGCTGCCATTTTCCACCCTGCCATGCCTCCCCCACAACCCAGCTGTCTCATTAAAGCCAATGGCTTACACTTGATCCCACCCCCGCCCAACTGTCTCATTAAAGCCAATGGCTTACACTTGATCCCCTTTGAAAGAACAAGGCAGAATATTATGAGGATCAAATGCTCATTTAATGTACTTCTTTTCTCAGTGAGGCAGATGACATAAAAGATACCACCTCTCGTTTGTAAACATCACAAACTATACTGGGTGAAAGGTATGGGGAAGGACAGACTAGTGTCTGACAACTGCTACCAACTTAGGTGACAGTTCTGAAAGTTTCAGGGAGGGGACATGGACCATGTAAACCTGGAAGCCAGCTAGCTGGCCATGTTTTAACCATTTGTTGAAGGCAACCAATGCTGTTCCATGGAGAAAGTCACCCAAATAGGCACCAGTGAGTTCACACCTTTAGTGTGCCCCAAATTACCCAAGAAGACAATTAATAATGCCCCTGAGAATCTGACTCAACAGATGTGTTGTTGATTCAGCAATCTTTATTGGTGATACAGAATCTGGATGGTGATAACTGACATGCACACCGTAGCCGAAACACTGAAGATAAATTAATGTGCAATGTGAACAAGCATACATGTTGGGTATAGAAGCACAGTAATAGATGCACTCCTCAATGTCACTTGACATTTTTCTTCAGTGGATTTGGCTTTGATGATAGTCCTTAATCTTAGCCCATGTTCTCTCAGGAACATTCCCTGAGCCAAGGGTTAGGTGCAAGTAATTTATTGATGAAGAGCGCCCAGTCAGGGATTGAGTGAAGCAGGACAGGGAAAAGGAAGCATTCAGCAAGCACTTGATATTTCAGACACAGCCAGAGACCCTGTGGTACTTTGGAGTGTAAATAACATCTCAGGTACTTTGTATTCTCCAATCAGATAAGGCAATTCCATTGCCCAAGGGCAATCAATCATCTGAAGATCACAGAGCAGAAGCTGGGAGATGGGCTTAAGAGCTGGGTCAAAGGAATGCAAGGGGTTAGTGGTAAATTACAAAAATGGACACAAGTCTTCACCTCTGTATTTATACTTTTGGGCATGTAACCTTTAGGGTCCTCCCACTCTGAATCTGGTGTCAGTCATGTGGCATAATTCGCCTCTACCATCACCCTGAGAACATGACTAGGCTAGCCTGTTCATGAGAAGATACATGAGGGGCAGAGTTAAGTCACTCCGGTTCCTTCAGCCAAAACCAGAATAGACCAGCCAGACATGAGTAAGCCCAGGCAAGATCAGCAAAACCACCTAGCCCATTCTTAGCTATACCTACATTGTTGTTATTGTTGTTAGATGCTGCTGAGTCATTTCTGACTCATAGAGACCCTAGGTACAAAAAACAAAACACTACCTGCTCCTGCACTATTCTCACAATCATTGCTATGTTTGAGTCCGTTGTGGCAGCTGGTGTCAATCCATCTCATTGAGGGTCTTCCTCTTTTTTGCTGACCCTCTTTACTTTACCAAGCCTTCTCCAGGGACTGGTCCCTCCTGATAACATGTCCTAAGTTCTTGAGAGAAAGTCTCACCATCTTCACTTCCTGGGAGAACTCTGGCTGTACTTCTTCAAAGACAGACTTGTTTGTTACCGTGGGAGTCCATGATAAATTCAATATTCTTCCCCAACACCATAATTCGAAGGCATCAATTCTTCTTGGGTCTTCGTTATTCATTGTCCAGCTTTCATATGCATATGATGCGAAAATACCATGGCACACCTTAGTCCTCAAAGTGACATCTTTGCTTTTGAACACTTTAAAGAGGTCTTTTGCAACAGATGCCCTATGCAATATATCATTTGGTTTTTTGACTGCTGCTTGCATGGGTGTTGATTGTGGATCCAAGTGAAATGAAATCCCTGACAACTTCAATATTTTCTCCATTTATCATGATGTCGCTTATTGGTCCAGTTGTGGGGATTTTTGTTTCCTTTATGTTAAAGTGTAATCCAATCACCAGTAATTATCAATGCATCTTGATTGCACATTTCATCAATTTCAGACTGCAGAAGTTGGTAAAAATCTTCAATTTCTTCATCTTTAGCATTAGTGGTTGATGCATAGATTGACTAATAATCATATTAACTGGTCTTCCTTGTAGGGTTATTAATATTATCCTATTACTAACAGCTTTGTACATCAGGATAGATCTTGAAATGTTCTTTTTGATGATGAATGCATTGCTATTCCTCTTCAATTTGTTGTTCCTGGCATAGTAGACCATATGATTGTCTGATTCAAAATGGCCAATACCAGTCCATTTCAACTCATGAATGTCTAGGATATAGATCTTTATGTGGTCCATTTCATTTTTGACAACTTCCAATTTTCCTAGATTCATTATTTCGTAAATTCCACATTCTGATCATTAATGGATGTTTGCAAGTGTTTCTTCTCATTTTGAGTTGTGCCACATCAGCAGATGAAGGTCCCGAAAGCTTGACTCCATCCACATCCTACTCTGAGAAGGCAGTTCTTCCTCAGTCATATGTTTTGCACTTTCCAACTTGAGGGGCTCATCTTCTGGCACTATAGCAGACAATGTTCTGCTGCTATTCATAAGGTTTTCACTGGCCAGTTTTTCAGAAGTAGGCCTTTAGGTCCTTCTTCCTAGTCTGTCTTAGTCTGGAATCTCCACTGAAACCTGTCCACAATGGATGACCCTGCTGGTATTTGAAATGCCGGAGCTATAGCTTCCAGTGTGACAGCAACACACAAGCCACCACAGAAGGACAAAGTGACAGACATGTGGGGAATTTCTACACGTATGAACAGTAAATGCTTATTGTTATATGCCACTGAAGCTTTGTGCTGTCAGATATCCACCATTACTGAGATAATAGATAACTGATACAAGATCTTTAAGATACCTTTGAGCAGCCCGTTCATTTTATATAAAACCAAAAAATTAAAATAAAATAAAAACCCAGACCCATTGCCAATGAGTGGATTCCAATTCATAGCGACCCTATAGGACAGAGTAGAACTGCCCCACAGGGTTTCCAAGGAGTGGCTGGTATATGCAAACTGCCAGTCTTTTGGTTAGCAGTCATAGCTCTTAACCACCACACCACCAGGGCTCTGTTGATTTCATACAGACCCAGTCAATTAAGAGAATTCTCCTTAGGAGGTTTGAATTCTAGTTCTAGCTCTTTGACTAAATAGTTGCATAACCATGGACAAGTCATAGCCTCTCTGAGATTTTTTTGGTCATTCTCTGCAAAACTGAGGTAACTTCCCTGCTTACTACTGATTGATATTTAAAAGCATCATCCGAAGTATTTATTAATATGGTAAATCTCGGCCAGATGGAAAACATAGGTAAAAAGTTTGTCTGGAAAAGCCTTAGATTAGGAGTCATTGAGGGCAAGAGATCAAACAAACAAATAAATAAATGACTACTAGTCAAGTTTTCCAGATCAATATGTGGACTTCAGTTATAGGAGAGGGTGTTACTAGCATCCTGATAGCTAGAGTTGTACCATGTAAAGAGAAAAGAATAAAATAGACAGCTAAGTACCCTGGAATATCATTGTTTTATTTTTTTTTAAAAAAAATGCAATAATGTGGAAGGAACAGAATACATCAGAGCTTATACTACAGTAAATATCACCTTCTTGAGAGGTACAATACCTGATGGAAAGAAACACCTACAAAAGTAAAGTTTGGGAGGAATGCAACTTACAATAAACTGTAAATTGTTGAAATTTAAATATCATATTTAAATAAAAATATCCTTTTGTAAGATGAGTTATAATTTCAACTTCAGAAGCACAGTTGAGGTCTCTGGCATGCCCACTAAATTATATCCCTCACTGGTATTTATACACTGAGTGATATTGCATTGGTACAATCTCAATGTAATATATGTATATATTTCCTGTACACAATTCCACTGCCCTCCTCTGAAATAGCCAGTGTTACCTTTTCCTGTGTTTCCTTCCATTTTTTTTCCCAAGGCTTTTAAAATTCATGTCTATGATCATATTGAAATATTTTTTTTGGTGAGATATTTTGCATAAACAGAACCATAAGTTTATATTCTTCTGAAATTTGCTCTTTGATACATAAAAATATGGCTTGGAGATATTTTTATATCAGAACATATAACTGTACCTCACTCCCGTTAACTGCTGAACAGTATTTTGTAGTAGAATGTATCATTCTTTCATTTGTATTAATTCATTAAAAAACAACTTAGTAAGCATCTATTATGAGTCAAGTACTGTTGTACTTGATGGAAATTTTTTTTAAAAAAAGGTCTGTTTTCAAGGGCTTATTCTGGGGGGAGTGGGAGACAGATAATAAGCGAACAGTCAATATAATTTCTGATAGTAATGATTGTCATGAAGATGTAAAAGCTGGCCCAGGACATGGGAGGTTTGCAGGATCTGTGCAGTTATTTGGAAAAGGGACCAGGAGAGGCCTCTGTGAGGAGGTGACATTTGATCAGGACATGAACCATGTAAAGGAGAATGAGACGCAACGATCTCATGGCAAAGCACTGTTGAGTGGGAATAGCCCTGTGAGCTTCACACCAAGTGCTAAGAACTATATGTATTCCTGTAATCCTCCCCCACGGCTTTGTGGGGAGGTACTGCTATTACTATCAGCATCATTCCCTCTTTTACAAATGAGAAAACTGAAGCTTAGACAGACAATTTTCCCAGCACAGAACTGACATCGAAACCCAGGCAGTCTGGTTCCAGCCTTGGCGCTCTTAACCATCATTCTATACGCCACCTGCTCTAAGTGAGGTCCACCTTGTCTTGGTCAAGGGCAGTGTGGCTGGAATACAATTAGCAAGAAAGACCCCTCTAAGAAGGAATATTATTTTAATTTTAAAAGTTCTCAAAATGTGTGCCTCAACCCTCTACCTCACCCCCCCCCACCCCCCCCCACCCCCGCTACAGACCTATAAGGGCTCCGTACTGGAATCTTTCCTTGACTGAAATCTAAAAGCTATTTTATTTTAAAGAAACTGGGCTTTTATCACCATTTTCTGGAGGGGGGTGGTGGTAGTTTATGGAATGCAAGGCATGACATTTAAACCACAAGGTGGTATGTTGGGAACCCTGGTAGCGCAGTGGTTAAGAGCTACAGCTTCTAACCAAAAGGTCGGCAGTTCGAGTCCACCAGCCGCTCCTTGGAAACCCTATGGGGCAGTTCTACTCTATCCTACAGGGTCACTATGAGTCAGAATCGACTTGACAGCAAGGAGTTTGCTTTGATTTTGGTATGTTGAGTGGAAAGTTTCTTTTTCTTTTTTTTCCTTCTTAATCATCAACCAGTTTTCTGCCCCTAGTAGAGGATCTATAAATGGATTTACTCTTGACTCTAGCGTATTGGTTATTGGTAGGAAGATATTAGTGAAGCTTCAGTGGTCCTTGCTCCAAAGCACTGTCAGTATATTTTCAGATGGTGGAGGCTGAAAGTGCAAGCTTCCAAATCCCCAAGTACTGTCAAGAGGTGGTCCCTCTCCTATAAGATTTGACAGGAGTACAATAATTTTTTTATTCATTCTTCTGGGATGTGTATACATAAGGCTCAGAGGAGAAGAAAGAGACAGTTTTCTAGTGTGAGAGCCACTCTCTGGGAGACAACAAACACCCCAGTACCAGGACACCTGAGAAATACTGCTCTGGAATTGCAATGTACAAAATAGTCTGTCTTAGTTAGCTAGTACTGCTGTAACACAAATACCACAACTGAGTGGCTTTAAAGAACAGAAATTTATTTTCTCACAGTTCTAGAGGCTAAAAATCCAAATCAGAATCTCAGTTGTGTCTATTCCTTCCTTGTCAGTGCCCCAGGTGTTCCTTGGTTCCAGGGCATTACTTGGCTTGCAGATCATCCTTAATGGCATCTGTCTCCCCCTTGGTGTGTTTCTCTGTGTCTTTTCTAGTTTATTTATAACTCAGAAGTGATTAGGTTTAGGATCCACCCTACACTGGCATGGCCTTATTAACATAACAAAAGAAAATGCCTACTTCCAAACAGGTTCACATCCACAGGAATTCAACACATATTTCTGCGGATACAACTCAGTCCATAATATGGCCCTATCATGGCGTCTGTAGGCATTGCATCTCCTGATGTTCCTTAGTGCAACTCTAGACCTTTGTATGGAGACAATTCTTCACTAAAAACATTATGAAAAAAATATATGCTGATAGCCAGCTTTTCCATGACAAAATCCTTCCAGAATTCTCTCATTCTTTCCTCATTGTTTAGACCACTACTGGTTTGATTTCTTGAATAATTTTGCTTCAGCTGTCTTCGTAACAAACATATTTTTAAAATACAACATTTTACTGTGTTAAAAAGTTGAAATGCATATTTTTAGAAATGATTTTTTATGCTTGTGGAAACATTTCTCTAGGTTGGACAACCAGAAGTGAAATTGATGGATCAAGGGGTTTGCACACTTTTTAAATTTAATAATGCCAAATTCTCTTTGATAAGGACTACTGTTTTACAGTCACCATCATTGCATGACACTTTATATTTCCACAGACAATTGTCAACAATATGTAATAAATTACTCCCCAATATTAGTGTAGTTGAGTACCTTGTCATATGTTTATGATCCATTTCTATTTTTAATTCTATAAATTGCTTGTTTATGTCTTGCTTATTATGTTTAATTAAGTACATCTTTTCTATCGAGTTTAGGTATCCTTTATAAGTTTTTATTATTGACTTTTTTATCTTTTACATATGCTGCAATTATTTTCTTTAGTTTTATTTTTTCTGTGCCCTAAAGCACTTTATATAACAGAGATTAATTATTCCCTTGAGAGTCTAATAGAACTCTTCTACAAAACCAACAGGACATGGTGGTTATTACTGTACTGATATTTTCTATGTCTTCTAATTTTGCCTTTTATATTTTGTTAGAAAATAATTTTATTTATTTTTTCAGAGATATTTATTTAAAATTGTGTATGATGTCTCTTATAGTTTTTAAACTCTTAAATACCTGCAGTTATAACCCCCTCCTCATTCTTGATGCATATATTCTTTATCTTTGATCTATTCTCTTGATCATATTTTCCAAATGTGTGTATTGTATTGATCTTTTAAGGAACCTTATTTTAATTTTATTAAACAATTTCTCTTTTGTGCTCTTTATTTTATTAATATGTACTTTCACATTCTTAAATGTCTTCCTTCACTTTTGGGGAGCATTATGACATGATGTTAAACCTACAAACACAATCCAGTGAAAGCTACTTTTTTCTCCAAGGCCAGAAAGTGAGTTTCTAGAGCTTACACACTCAATCCCTAAAGTCTCCAGACTTATAACTTAAAAAATCAAGGCAGGTCAGGAAACAAAGTTCATGTGCAGACACTCTAAGCAGTGAAAACTGTGGCATGGGAGTGTACTTGCGTAGTTCAAATGGGGCTGTGGCGAGTTAGCTTTGACCAGCTATTGACACACAAGAAGGGAAGTCAGATCTCCCACTTGTTCTTGAGAAACCAGATGTCCAAGCTATTATGTAAAATATCTTCATCCGAAATGTTCAATTTTTTAAACATTCTGCTGTCACATAAAACATAACTATAGGTTACTTTGCCCTGGGGGCTGCTAAGCTACAGTGGGAAGAGTACTAGGTTTGGAATCAGAAAACACAAGTCTGAGTCTGGCTTTCACTCATAAGTGCATAACCTCATGTTGTAACTCATAACAACTGCATAAATAAGAATCTCTACCCTATTTGGTGTTAATCAGGTAATAGGAATACTGGATGTCAGCACCCTAAACCAATAGGCTGTGCTACCATTATAGCTTTAAGAATGTGCTATATTCTGTACGTAGGAAACCAAAAACCAAACCAGTTGCTGTCAAGTCAATTCTGACTCGTGATGACCCCATGTGTGCAGAGTGCAACTGTGCTCCATAGCATTTTCTAGGCTGTGACCTTTCAGAAGCAGGTCACCAGAGCTTTCTTCCAAGGCACATCTGGATGGGTTTGAACGGCCAACCTTTCAGTTAACAGCTGAGTGGCTAGTCATTCGGACAACCCAGGGATTCCTCTGTGTGTAAGGGGGTCTGCTTAAACCCAATAGTTAAAAGTTTTGAAATTGGTCTCAGTCTTTCTGGGTTCCTAGCTTGTTTGCTATTAGAAAAGAAATAAACAAACGTACAAATTAACAAAATAAAGAATAATTTTCTGTTTATAAAAAAGTGTTTTTTAAAGGCATTTTGAACATCAAATAACTCTTACAAAACAACATTTTGATGAGCTAAGAGTAAACAATTCTGAAACATATGGACTACATTTCCCTAGGAATCACTTGGGCTTAAAAATTAAGAGGAAACGATCCAACCAAACTAGATTTAGGGTTTGCCAACTCTAAGATATTTGGTAAATAATTCAAGACAAATGACAAATTCCAATCAGGGCCAAATTGGTCCTCCCTCAGTAAAAGGATGTGTGCAATCCTCTCTTCACAAGCTTTCATTCTGTCTTATCTGCTCCTGGGCTAGACACTGGACCTTTTATTGTTTTTAACTCTGGGACTTCATGGTGGAGTTATGTGTGATTCTGACAAGGCATTGTTAATGATAATCAAGATACAGTAAGTACAACTTATAATAATGGAACAGTGTCTAGGATCACTACCTCTGATCAAGATGTCCACCATCATTTATCTTGAGTATAATTAAATATGCCTGGCTGAAATTTTACTAATCCTTAAAAGCATAAAGCACTTTAATTCTAGCCCTAACTGATCTACTGCTCAAAAATATGTGCGTTGATATGCAAACCTGAATATCAGCCTTAGGTCTGGAAATGGAAGAAACATGTCTGTTCTTTTTTTTTTGTTTATTTTTTATTGTCATAATTAAATGAAGTTTACATTTCAAGTTAGTCTCCCATACAAATTGTTTTTTACATACATCGTTATGAGACCCTAATTGCTCACCCCATTCTGCAACAGCACACTTCTCCTTTCCACCCCTGATTCCCCATGACCATTCAACCAGCTCCTACCTCTCTCTGCCTTCCCATCTCCACCAGGTTACGTGATGTTTCACAGCTTCATTGTTGTTCTTTATCGTTGCATAATATTCCATTGTGTGGATATACCACAATTTGTTTATCCATTCGTCTGTTGATTGGCACCTAGGTTGCTTCCATCTTTTTGCTATTGTCAACAGTGCTGCAATGAACATGGGTGTGCATATATCTATTCGTGTGATGGCTCTTGTTTCTTTAGGATATATTTCAAGGAGCGGGATAGCTGGATGGTATGGTACTTCCATTTCTAGATTTTTAAGGAAGCGCCAAATCAATTTCCAAAGTGGTTGTACCATTTTACATTCCCACCAACAGTGTATAAGTGTTCCAGTCTCTCCACAACCTCTCCAGAATTTATTATTTTGTGTTTTTTGGATTAATGCTAGCCTTGTTGGGGTGAGATGATATCTCATTGTAGTTTTGATCTGCATTTCTCTAATGGATAATGATCATGAGCATTTCTTCATGTGTCTGTTAGCCACCTGAATATCTTCTTTGGTGAAGTGCCTGTTCATATCCTTTGCCCATTTTTTAATTGGGCTATTAGTCTTTTTGTTGTTGAGGTTTTGCAGTATCTTGCAGATTTTAGAGATTAAAAGCCGATCGGATTTGTCGTAGCCAAAAATGTTTTCCCAGTCTGTAGGTTGTCTTTTAACTCTTTCAGTGAAGTCTTTTGATGAGCATAAGTGTTTGATTTTTAGGAGCTCCCATTTATCTAGTCTCTCTTCTGGGTCTTGTGCATTGTTACTTATGGTTCGTATTGTGTTTATGCCATGTATTAGGGCTCCTAGCATTGTCCCTATTTTTTCTTCCATGATCTTTATCATTCTCAATTTTATATTTAAGTCTTTGATCCATTTTGAGTTAGTTTTTCTACATGGTGTGAGGTATGAATCTTGTTTCAGTTTTTTGCAGATGGATATCCAGTTATGCCAGCACCATTTGTTAAAGAGACTGTCTTTTCCCCAATTAATGGACTTTGGGCCTTTATCAAATATTAGCTGCTCATAGGTACATGTCTGTTCTTTACGCAAAGTTAATTGGCCAATACAAGCATCTCTAAAATGAAAAATGAAGACCTCAAGGTTGAATTTTTTTTTATACCAGCAGATACATCCAGAATTGTGTAGTTTGTGCTGCACACCACCCTACCCCATGGGACAGTTCTAGAGTTGGCTGAAAAGCCATTTTTTTGCCATATCTACCTAAATTCATGTCCCATGTCTTGGACATCTCTTCAGATTCATACCTGGGTATTCATTTGGGTATTTTTCTTTATACTTAAGGAGGGAAGTGAATAAAGGGTTCTCAATTGCTCCACTAAAATTAAAGTACAGATACTTAACAGATGGAGTAATGGCAATTGTTTGGGCTGCTTAGACATCTTTACCAATTATCCAAACAACCAATATTTATGAAGCAACTATATGCACCAGATATTATTTTAAATTCCAAGGTATATAAGTGAGCATTGCTTTCTCTCATGGAGTTTACAGTGAAGATTAAAAGACATTAATCAAATAACCATATAACTAAATGCAAAGTATAACTGAGATAAGATCAGTATGAAAGATTTTTATAGGGAAATCTGATACAGTCAGGCAAATCACAGAGCAAGTAAGGATTGAGATGAGATATATAAAAATAGCAAAAGCTAAACAGTGTATTGGGTTTGTGGATAGGTAGCAAAAGTAGAGAAAAGCATTAGCATACACAAAAGTCCTGTGGTGGTTAAGAATGAGAAATTGAAGGAATTATAAGGAGTTGAAGGTAGCTGGAGGACAGAGAGTGAAGTGAAAAGTGGCCTTAAACCTGACAGAGACTGGAGAAACCCCCAGAGACCCTTCTAGCTCAGTAATGAAGTCACTCCTGAGGTTCACACTTCAGCCAAAGATTAGACAGGACCATAACACAAAACAAGACTAAAGGGGCACACCAGCCCAGGGGCAAGGACTAGAAGGCAGAAGGGGACAGGAAAGCTGGTATTAGGGAACCTAAGGTCAAGAAGGGAGAGTGTTGACATGTTGTGGGGTTGGTAACCAATGTCATAAAACAATATGTGTACCAACTGTTTAATGAGAAACTAGTTTGTACTGTAAACCTTCATCTAAAGTACAATAAAAATAAATAAAGAAAATAGAGAGAGAAAAAAAAGTAGCCTTAAAAAGGCTGGAGAAGAAATTTGGGGAGTATCTCAATAAAAATTCAGTTATAGGTAAAAGAAGACACTCTAGCTAGCTTAAAGAGAAGAGATTTATTAAATGGGTTTTACTTCTTTTTTTCAGAATTTCTGAAAGTAAGTGAACCAAACTTGAACGCCACACAGCTAACAGTGACCAAGTCAGGGGAAATTTCAGAGGAAATTCCATGGTTTTCACATCTATTTCTTGATATCCCCCAAGCTAGAAGTGAACACCAGAAGCTCTGCTATACCTATTTCAGAAAAAACAAACAAGTCCACCACCTTGCTTAGCAGAAGCGCTGCACATCCTTAAAATATTCCCACCCACCTTCAAATACTATGAAGATGGATTTGCTTGGCAGAAGCCAGCCACACGTCTAGACACCAGTAGCATGGGAACATGGCTTGGAATTCAACCTGTGGAAGGCAGGCTTGACAAAACAAAGAATAATTATACTTGAAGGGCAGGAGTTTTCAAAAACGTTTAGAGCATTAAAAAATGACACATCATACGGAGATGAAGTCTCGCTGGAGATACCTTGTGAATCATTGACAATATTATTATAATTAAAGTTGAGGCCTTGGATAAGAACACACAGAGAGAGATCACAGAAGAGAATATGCCAAGGAAAGCCAAATCTGTATCTCTCTTCATATTCATTTTCCCAGCTGCCAACTAGAGAGCACTCCTGAGGTATTTCATCAGCACTTCACACTCAACATGTTCAAAATGACACTTGTTATCTCTTTTCCTTCCTCCACTTGACCTATTTGTTCTCTTTTGTGTGTTTTACAATCTCAACCAACTATTCAAATCATTATCCAAGTCAAAAATCTGGAAATCACACCCAGTTTCCCTCCCTCACTCCCCGTGCTAATCAGTCAACAGGGATTTTAAATTTTACCTCAGAAATATCCATTGATTGTGGCATCTCCCCTCAATCCCTATATGAGAACCCTCGGTCAGCCCCTCATCCATTATGTCAACAGCCATGGCAGAAGCTTCCTGGCAGTTATTTCAGTGTTATGGATTACATTGTGTTCCCCCAAAATATGTTTTCGAATCTTAACCCCTATTCTGGTGGATGTAATCGCATTTGGAAATATTAATATTATGTTCATGGGGCCATATCAGTGTAGCGTGTGTCCTAAACCTAATAACTTCTCAATTATAAAAAGAGCAGATTAGACACAGAAGTAAGCAAAAATGGGGGAAGATAGATGCCACGAAATGATCGCTAAGGAACCAAGGAAGGCTGGGGTTACAGAAGCTGACAAAGACAAGGGTGTTCCCCTAGAGCCAATAGAAGGAGGGCCTTCCCCTAGAGCCAACGCCCTGAATTTGGACGTCTAATCTCCTGAACTGTGAGGGAAAAAAACAAATTCTCTTCTTTAAAGCCACACACTTGTGGTATCTCTGTTACAGCAGTGCTGGGAAACTAAGACACTCAGCAACCAGATCTCTCCTTATTCTAGTGCAAGCGTCAGCAAACTTTTTCTGTAAAGGGCCAGATAGTAAATATTTTTGGCTTTGTGGACCATATGGTCTCTCTTGTAACTACTGAACTCTGTCATTTTAGTGAGAGAGCAGCCATAGCAATACGTAAACAAACGGGCATGTTTGTGTTTTAATAAAACTTAATTTCTGAAAACAAGCAGTGGGCCAAATTTGGCCGATAGCTGTAGTTTGCTGACCCCTGCTCAAACTCTAGAATGAACATCAGAGTTGTCATCCTGAAAACAAATCAACTTAAATGCCTTTGCTGGTTCCCCATTTCTTGTGGAAGAAAGCCCACATACCTTTGCCCTTTAAAAAGACCCTTTATGATTTGTTCTTCAGCTACCGCTCCGGTTTTATTCTACGCCTTTGTTAGCTGTGCTGGTCATTTTTGTTTCTGTGCCTTTGCACATGCTGTTTCCACCTCCCTCCTATTTCTTTCCGGCAAAATCCTACTCATCTGTCTAGACCCTGTGCAAATGTAAGTGCTCTCTGCTTTAGCAATACTCCTCACTAGTCTTCTCTGAGATTCTACATAAGACTCTATTGTAGCTTTGTTATATTACGTTGTGACTATGTACTTGGAAGCTGTTTCTCACAATTGAATGTGAACTATTTACTTGCAGTACCTAACACAGCACCTGTCAAACCTCTACTGAAAGAATAAATGATAAACACAAATTGTATTGTTAAAATCAAGGAGTGAATGAATGAGTGGCTAGGGGTACAGAAAGAGAACGTCGATAATTCTTTTGAAAACTTGGGCAGTAAAAAACAAGGGAGAGATCTTGTTCTCACGATCATCATGTAAGACTACCAAGAAGTTCAAGATTAAGTAATAAACACATAGAAAAGTTATGAAAATCTCCCCATATCAGGAATTGCGTACATTGCCCAACTCCCTTGAATCCTTCACTGTTTTTTCTGTTCTAGCCGCTTTTGTTTGCAATTATAATGCTGCCCATGACATTTCTATTTTAAAAGAGTACTGTTGAGGCAGCAAAGCTTTATCTCATAGAAAGAAAACTGTAGTGTTGAAAGTTCTAGTGCAGTGGACAAGACAATTTGGAAAAAAATGGCATCCATTCTATAAACCAAGCCCCAAACCCACTGCCGTCAAGTCGATTCCAACTCATAGCAACCCTATAGGGCAGAGTAGAACTGCCCCATAAGGTTTCCAAGGAGCAGCTGGTAGATTTGAATTGCCAACATTTTGGTTAGCAGCCAAGCTCTTAAACACTATACCACCAGGGCTCCTATACTTCCCTTGAAATCATATCAAGTAGGTGATTCTGTGTGAACCACACTGTGCTGTCTTTGTGAGGGATGACAAGAGGCCATCATTTCATACCCTCCCTCTCAGGGTAAACAACAAACCTTATCCTGATTTTCAACAGAGGATTGCTGCCAATTTAAGAGAACACATGCTATGTGCCAGAACAATTTAATGTCTAATAACGGTAAAAAGATTTGTTTATATGTGGGCCTCTTATATGCCATCAGACACATATTAAGTCTTGAAGCAACTCCATATATGTCTCCTGGGTCTGACCCAGTTGTAGTACTGGGGAAATCTTAGAAGCAAGATGGAGGAAAAAAGCTGAGAATTTAATACTTATTATTGTCTCAAATGGTAAGTGCCCAGCTACTAACTGAAAGGCCAGCAGTGCAAACCCACCCAGAGGTGCCTCAGAAGACAAGCTTGGCCATCTGCTTCTGAAAGGTCACAGCCTTGAAAACACTCTGGCGCAATTCTGCTCTGCACACATGGAGTCACTATGAGTCAGAATTGACTGGAATGCAACTCACAACAACAACAACACATCTGTACAATTTCAATCAAACCTCTCTGGGCATAGAGGATGACAGCAAAGTTCCTCTCAGTGGATCTGTTATTGGATTAACTATTCTCTTCTACAAGATGCAGTGAGTCATTGAGTGGACACTGTCAGTATCCTGCCCAAATTCCCTGTACCCCTTTCCCAGCTGTCATCAGCATTGGATGCTAAAGGTTCATAATTTTCTTTCTTCTCTAGAAAATTGCCCTTGGCTGTGCCGGAGCCACTTTTTCAGGGAGATAATATGCATGCCCACACTGCCCAATTACCTCAAGGTAGGACCAATTCAGTGGCGCAGTTCATCTTCCAGACCTCCCTATGGGATGAGTCAGAGGCCAGACGCCATGTTAGACCACCACTGTGCTCAGCTCTTTCCCTTAGTCTGTCAGCTTCCCTCACTCCCTGTACCCTGTCAGCTTCCCTCACTCCCTGTACCCTGAGGACATTTCTCCAATGAATCACATGCTCCTGAATCCCCATCTCAGGTTTTTCCATTTCTAGAACTCTTGTCCTAGGACAGTTGTGGATAACATGAGCGATCTTATATGAGAACCCAGAAGAGCAGGGATCATAAGGAGAACATTATCAACATGTAAAATTCATGAGAAAATAGAGGTACTGTGTTAAGAAATGAAATCATTTATGTCTACAAACTCTCATTAATCAATATTAAACATTAGTAAATGCTCATTAATCTTTGGACTTTAAAACTAAACATGGGATTTCTAAAATTAATTTCAAATCATTATTTAAAAAATAAACACACATTCACACACACACATAAAGGAATCATGAGAATTTAGAATATTATGAAACTCTTTCTTCTTTCCTTTTTCCTTTCTTAAACAATTCCAATAGCCAGAACACCAGTTAGCCCCTGTACTAGCTGACCAAAAGAGGCAAAATCCCCTCACACAATTTCACCCTCCGAAAATTTCAAAGCACCTAATTATACGGCTCCTTATTACTTTTAAAATTTTGTAGTCATAAAGTAACTCTTAAAGATTCCTGTTCATCTCCCTGTATAGAAAGAGTCCTTATAAGTAAAGGGAGAACCCACTCCTATCAAAACATTGGCTCTACATCAGGACTAATGGAGTTTCTTTGTTTCCTAGCAGAACCTTTTGCCCTCAGACCAGCTGCTAAAGTTGAACACCACACATGATTCTTTCAAAGCAATTCTGAAAAGCCATATGCTGAAATCCAAATTTCTTAAACTTTACACACAAGATCAGAGCTTTGCATCTTAATAGCCATATAACTCTATAAAGAATTATCCTTGATTTCTCTGATAGATCATCGCTTCAGAAAGGACTAAAAAAGGCATCATGAAAGCATTCCACCTGTATTGCTGGCAGATGACTTATAAATGTCGCACAGACACGGGCCGACTACTGGCTCATGGACGAAGCATTAAATAAACGGCTGAACATCTGCTGGTAAATACACAGCAAACAAAAAATGCAACCCAGAGCCAAACATGTGCACAGTGTGGGCCCCATCTCTGCTCATAAACCAAGCAATGTGTTCTGCTAATCATTAGCAAAGTTATTGATTTTAGATGTGTATCACACAGCTATAATTTTGTCAGAGAGTAGACCACATAAGTTGTTCTTTTTCTGGTTGTTTCATTTTGTCTTATTCCAAGAGTCCATAAATTGACGACCGGGACAAAAATTATAATTGACATCATCTGTGGGAAACAGTTCATAAAACAACAGGTCCAGATGTAGGATTAAAGCCATGTGGTAGTAAAATACCCCACTGAAAAGGGGCCAGGTTCCATGATTTCTTACGAAAACAGATGTGCTCTTACTCCCCTCAGCTTGTTTTTCAATGCGGGTTTTTTTTTTTTTTTTAACTCCAAATAATTCCTGCCCCCCCCCCCAACTTTTTTTCTCTCTCTCATCACGATTGCACTGGAGAGAGTTCATAAATGGACTACAGATGCAGACTTGTACTTTAAAATCCTAACTGTCTCAATCTCTGAAATAAAAACAAATGAAACATTGGGGGAAATGACATTAAACTATGGTAGGTAAGGAAGATGATACAAAATGTCTGCTTGTCATTTCTCTTGAACCTTTGGGCATGATCACACAAACAACTGGACAATGCAAACTGTGGGCCAGAGAACCAAACCCAAAACCAAACCCCTTGCCCTCAAGTTGATTTCGATTCATTGGCAACCAACTCCATGTTTTACAGAGTAAACTGCTCCACAGGGTTTTCTTGGCTGTAATCTTTATGGAAGCAGACCTCTAGGCCCTTCTTCCATGGCACTGGGTTCGAACAGCCATCCTTCAGGTTAGTAGCAGATCATAAACTTCCTGCATCACTCAGGAACCTCATAGACCAGGGTGTAGAAGTAATTCGGCATGTGTCCAAGATGCAGCAAGAGGGGTGAGCTATTCTGAAAGCCTCTTCCAATGAGGAGGCTTTGACCTTGTGATCAAAGCTGGTGCAAGGCCTCAGGTGTACCGTACATGTTCCCTAAGATGAGATTTCTAGAGAAAGACAGGGCACAGGACAATAAACCCCAAGTGACCTCAGCTTCTGTTGTTCAAGTTCCTTTTAGTTACATTATTCCTCTACAGTTTCTTCTTTCGAACTGTCAGCAACCATAAGAGAGGAATCCTAAGGCACAAACACAGGCGATATTGTTTGACAACTTATCTATAAGTTCTGTGAAGAACTGCATACAACCGCGTTTCTGCCAAAGACCTCAACGTCATATGGAATCCATTGCAGTATGGCTTATTATAATTAATTAATTCAGCATTTATGCTACATTTCAGCCTCGACCTCCATTAATGTGCCAAGATGGCTTAGCGTTAGAAGGCTGTAATAAAGTGTAAAGGAAACTAAATTTCCATCATGTGTTGCTGCTAAGATTTCAACAGAAAGTATCTAAGTTTTCCAGCTTTCCCTTTTTCAGCCCATGAAATACTGAAACAAACAGTGCAAAAATGTGTTTAGGAACAGAGGAGGGACCTAACTCCAATTTCTCTGCATTATTTCTTAGGTTAGTCTTCCTGGGGTTCACTGAGGACTAGAATCCAAAGTACCAGTTGGACTCCAGGAGCCCAGAGGTGAGTCATAACTCAAGAGGAGCCATGTCAATGTTCCCTCCTGCCACTGCCTCAGGTGTCCAGTTATACACCTTTACTTGTGCTCCATGAAAGTCCATTAAAGAAGAAATGAGAAAAGGCTAGGTGTATGGGATGGGATGGGGTGAGGGTGAAGGTGAAGGAAAAGGGAAAAGACAGTATACTGATTTCCTAGGGCTGTGGAAACAAGTTACCACAAACTGGGCAGCTTAAAACAACAGAAGTTTATTTTCACAGGGTTCTGGAGACTAGAAATCTGAAATCAGGGTGTCAGCAGGGCCATGCTTCCTCTGAACACTCTAGGGAAGAATGCTTTCTTGCCTCTTCCTAGCTTCTGGTGGCTCCTGGCAATCCTTGGCAGTCTTTGGCTTGAAGAAGCATCACTCCTATTTCTGTCTCTGTCTTCACATGGTGTTCTCTCTGTGTGTTTCTCTGTGTCGTCACCTGACATTCTCACAGGGACACTAGTAATTGCTTTTAGGGCCCACTTCATCTTAACTCATTACATCTGCAAAGGCCCTATTTTCAAATAAGGTCACATCCTGAGGTTAGAGTTGGACATGAATATCATGACTGACATTTTTCAACCCAATACAGGCTGCAAAGACAAATCAGAGGGTTTTTTTTCCTGAATCTTTATAACTTTTTTGTTTCATTGTTACAGAGAAGGAATGAGATGTAGGAACACTCTAGGAAAGCTACAAAAAGAAATGATTTATCCATCTCAAAGAAAATTTTGTGTGTTGCCTAAGAGGTAGCTAGAATGAAGGAAGTAAACAGAGAAACCAAACCAAGTAGGTTATAAATACAATTTATTAGCCACTGTCACATAATTCTCACCATGGGGGATCCCTTCACATTTTTAGCACACTTAATCTTCAAAACAACCCTGTGAGGTGGATATTATTACAGATTTTACAAATAAGCAAACTGAGGCACAGAGAGAATAAATTGCTTGCTTAAAGTAATATAGCCAATAAATGATGGACGCCTAAACCCTACCATGATCTGTCTGATTCCAGATCCGTGTTTTAACCTTCTACACAGCACATCACCTCTCTTTGGCTTCAGATGCTTCTGTTTGTGCAGGTCATTATGACACTGAATTACCCAGAAATCTCAAACCCTCACTTTGTATATGGGGAAATGACTGTACACTGTAGTTGTAGAAGATTAACTTTTTTGGGAGAAATGCTGCTGCTGGACACTGTCCTCTGAGTATGTGCTGAGAGTGAATTTTGATTCAGATTCCAATGTAGGGTTTGAAGACTGAAGTTAACGTCCAAGGATTAATTAAAGTTGTTGTATCTCTATAGAAATCTTTATTCACCAGTTGGGCTGGACTGACAGGCCCATATCTGATAACTGTTTAATTCTATTAGTATTCTATTTAAACAACCAATATTAATGATTTTTTCCCCGAAAAGAAAACTGGATGGCTTTGAGGTTACAGAACCATAGCCATAAAGTATTTCTATAGTCACAAACGTTTGATTATTGGGGAGTTAGAAAATGGCAAAGTTATCTATAAGGAGGACAGAAAATAACCTGTGATTGACTATAGGGGGATGTGGTCACCTGTGTGATATCGTATGCTGGGACCTCAATAGCAGAGCAGAAGAGAACGGGGAGGAGTTCTAGGTGGACTTCTGATAAGAGAAGCCTTCTTGGCTATAGAGGTGGCTCCAAGTCTTAGTTTACAAAAGAACATGTCAAACTTGGGCTTGCCTTGGCCCGATGAACAGACGATCTGGTAAGTAGGAAAAGACGTCTGAGGTGAACAGATAGGGCCGTGGCTTCTTTGTTGCTAGCTGCTGTTGAGTTTGCACCTTAGTCATGGCGACCCGAGGGACAACAAATAAATCATCTGTTGGCTCAGATCCTACCACTGTGATCCATAGGATTTTCATTGGCTGATTTCAGAAACAGATCTCTAGGTCTTTCTTTCTAATCTCTCTCAGTCTAGAAGCTTCAAGGGAACCTGTTCAGCGTTATAGTAACAGGCAAACTTCCACTGACGACAGGTGGTGGCTGCACACGAGGTGCAATGCCCCTTAGTTCCTAATAACTAACCCATTAAGGAATGGAATTATTCCTTCGATGGGAGGATGGAGAGAGGAGTCTCTCCCTATGTGAGAGGTGATTAAGAGAGAGGCCACATCTCCATGAAATCACTTACACTACACCTGCATTTCCAGTGTAGGATTGAAGAACCGAATCAAGAAATGGAGGCAGGGACTTGCACATGTATTGGAAAAGTGGTCTCCAGGAATATGAGCTATCAGATCTAGATCAGATCTAGAAGAGCAAGACTCACCCAGACTGCACCTGGTTGTAGGGACTGACCTTCCCTATAATTGTCTCAGAGTCATAGGCACTTGAGCCTGAGGTCAAGGAGACAGGCCTAGCAGCCACACTGGGCTAGAATCGAAGAAGCAAACAGAAGTCTACGGCACTGTCAGAAAGAAGACCACAAACACCTTGCTCCCTGCAACCATAGCAACATACCAGTCCATCTCTCTGTGTAAAGGGAAACCAGGTTACCATGTTTAGAGAATCAGTCTAACTATACATTTATACATTTTGTTTCCCTAGAGCTAGAGATTTTAAAATCACAAAACACCAGTGTGAAAACAGAACCAAGAGGTGGACTCCTACAGAATGTAATGGCAATTTATTTATAGCACATTGCCCTAGAGAAGACAGTTTCAAATACCGTCTGTGGTCTTATGGTCATCCTACATGGTCATCTGCATATGTCACCCTCGCAGCAAAGAATAGTCTGAAGCAGCAGAGAGGAAATCACATGATGTGACTCTCTTAGACAAAGAGAACCAGTCCGAGTCCCTAAGGTAAGTTCTTACAATCCATTCTGTGTGGATTGGAACAACTATTCCAGAGGTGGGGGAAAGGGTTTTAGAAATACAAAGAAGACTTGATAGCGCTGTCAACAAGAGAAAGATTTTTAGGACAAGAGTGGCTAAACTACCATCTTTAGATCAGACCTTAATTTTCCATTGCTGGTATTTACTTAGATTGGACCCTTCTTGAAGTTTCTTCAGATTTTCACCAACTGTTTGCAACACTTGGGGAACTAGACTTGCTGAGGCAATCTGATAAAATACATGGATATTCATCCAACATCCACTGGAACAAATTGTGTTAAATGCCCTTTGCATGTTAGTGGAGCTTCATTCCTCCAAGGAATACCGATCCTCATTTAAAAACCAAGTGGCAAAGAAGAGAAACATGTGAAAGGGGTTGGACCGCTTTGATATCTTTTATTTCAAAATATGACTGGAAATGAGCGCAGAGGAACTATTTTAATTTTCTTTTTATGACTAAGACAATATATATGGTTGAAAGGATCTTTGAGCCCTGAATCATTGCTCCTTGCCACCAGGCTCTCCTTGCTCACACACCCAGCAGAGTGATTAAGGCAAGACTTACTTTCTTGAAATGCTGTTTTCATCTCAATACTGCCCAATGAAAAACTCTAAATTAGCTCTCTACTGGTCAGAAGGGAATGCTATTGTATGATGTGCCCTCAAGCCTGAAAGAGATCCTAGAAGCTATTAATCCAATCTCTCTTTCCTTTAACCAAAAGAGCAAACCGAGGCCTAGAGAGACTAAATGAATGACTACAGGTCACACAGTTAGCTAGTAAGGGAGTCAGGTACAGAACTGGGTCTGGCTCCCATTCTTGGGTTCTTTGTGGGATTAGATCAACGTGGGCCATGCAAAGCCTCCACAACACGCCTCCGTGTTCCTCACAGCTTCATAGTCAATGCTTATCAACTCCAAACTGCCAGTCTTGCAATTCCTCAAACACCTATGGGCCTGAAATCTTCTTGAACCAAATATGTTCCTAATCTTCTTTCCCTGTTCAAATACTTCCCTGTGTAAAGACAAGGCTACGTTCCTAGAAATTCTTCATGAGCAACTCCAGTCCCAGGAACAATATTAGTTACACGCATTTATCTTGTTTCCCTAATTTTATTTATATTTAAATGCTTAAATGCTTATAAGACTGTAAGGTTTTAGAGGTGATGATTTTTTTCTATATCTAGATATCCACTCATCACTCCATCCACACTATTTAAAAATTTACTGTAACCACAGAATGCACTTATGTTTGCCAAATAACACAAATGAATGGATAATAGTAGGTTGTGGATTCCTTTTAATGAATATACAAACAATGTCTCCAAATTTCATAAAGTCCAAAACCCATTAACCTGTTGCCGTCGAGTCGATTTTGACTCATAGCGACCCTACAGTATAGAGTAGAACTGCCCCATAGCGTTTCCAAGGAGCGCCTGGTAGATTCAAACTGCCGACCTTTTGGTTAGCAGCTGAGCTCTTAACCACTATGCCACCAGGGCTCCAAAGTCCAAAGTTGTTAAGATAAAAAGGATCACCCTATTTGGAGGGATAAAATTAAGATGATTATAGATTTGCTATCAATTTTTTTTTTTTCTGTATTAAAAAGTTGTGATTGGTGTAAGTAATGAGTTCCTTTAAGAGAAAGAATCTGAGATAGAAAAATTAAGAGACTCGCCTAAGGTCAAGTCCAATGGATAGCATAGTTGAAATAGAATTCCAAGGCTCTTAGGTCTTTCTGTTCTATTCTCCTCAACCTTCCAAACTTGCCTTAGCAAATCGTTCTTTCACAAAAATAGGATCATAATATCCTTTTGAAACCTAATCACTATGTGGCAATTGGCTCACCCTCAATACGCGTTTTACTGACACACTACCAGTGTCCTTTACTTGAACCATGGTCTTGCGCGTAGACAGGCTTCAAATGGATGGAGATTTCATCAGTTTTACTGATTTGGCCAAAGTTCATAGCATGAGTCTTGCACTTTAATATAGCACTATGTTATAGTTTCCATAGTTACCTAAGATAAAAATCGTATCATAATCTAAGATGAAAATTAGCTGGATACATAGTCCATATTTTCAGCAGACCATTTAGATGAATGAGAGCCAAAGAGCACATTAAAATAGGCTTACAAGATGTGGCAGTCTGTTCCCGTAAAGATTACAGCCTTGGAAACCCTATGGGGCAATTCTACTCCACCCTACTGGGTCTCTGCAAGTCGGAATTGCCTAGATAGCAATGGGTTTACAAATCACCCATCTCCTTATCCAGCAAGGAAGCTCTATCTCTGGGAAAAAAAGGAATAGTTGTTGAAGAAGAGTCAGAGGGGGACCTCATACCATCCAGAAAGCAGTGCCGGGAGCAGAGCGTGGCCTTTGCACCGGGTTCCCTGCGCCGAGAAGCTCCTAGTCTGGGGGAACACTGATGAGAAGGCCGAGAGAGAGAAAGCCTTCCGCTGGAGCTGACACCTTGAATTTGGACTTTCAGCCTACTTTGACTATGAGGAAATAAACTTCTCTTCATTAAAACCATCCACTTGTGGTATTTCTGCTATAGCAGCCCTGGATGACTAAGAATTTGGTATGGAGAGAGTGGGGGTGCTCCTCTAACAGATACCTAAAATGTGGAAGCGGTTTTAAAACTGTGAATGGATAGACGTGCGGTAGTGACAGAGGACCAGCAGCCGCAGAGAACCAACAGCAGCAGAACCAGGAGACCAGTGAAAGACGGCGCTGGAGCCGACCCACGGAGGGAGAGAGCTGAATGCCTGTGAGCAGCAGGCTGCCCGGCGGAGTGGGGTGCCTCTGGGCACTTATCGGTGGAGCTAAGCTTGCCGACCCACTGAGCGAGGGAGCTGAGTGCCTGTGCGCAGAAGGCTTCCTGGCGGAGTGGGATGCCTCCGGGCACTTACTGGTGGAGCTACTGAGCTTTGGAACACTTGCCCCAGCAGGGCAGATGCAGGCGTGAGGCCCCGGGGGCTGAGAGGCCATAGAAAGCAGAAGCTGATGAGACAAGGGACCCAAGAAGCCGAGCTGCTTCAGCCTCAAAAGAAGGAGCCTCTGACCCCAGGTTGTCATGGATTCCCAGCACAGGACAACCAGGGTAACCAGGAGCCAACAACAACTCCTGATGCAATGGTTCAGCCTTTTACTACCATCCCATTTCCACCACCTCCACAGAATGGAATTCCCACAGAATATGGAGTGCCACACACTCAGGACTAAGCCAGCCAGACCAGTGAGCATAACCTGACACTCTACGGAAGTACACAAGCCCACGGAGAGCAGAGTAGCAACTCACCCAGCACACAAAACAGATATCCTAGGCAAACAGAAAGGGGAGCACAGGCAGACGGTCAGCAGTCACAGACACAAAGTAGTGAAAATTCAGAGAGTAAATCTACCCCTCAGCGACTGCACGTCTCTAATACTCCTTTCCGCTTCCGGGACCCTGACCTCCCGCAGATGTTTGGGCAGTTTGGCAAAATCCTAGATGTAGAAATAATCTTTAATGAACGTGGTTCTAAGGGATTCGGGTTCGTAACTTTCGAGAATAGTGCTGATGCAGACAGGGCCAGGGAGAAATTACACGGCACCGTGGTAGAGGGCCGTAAAATCGAGGTGAATAATGCTACAGCACGAGTAATGACCAATAAGAAGATGGTCACACCACATGCAAATGGTTGGAAATTAAGCCCCAGTAGTTGGAGCTGTGTATGGCCCCGAGTTATATGCAACATCCAGCTTTCAAGCAGATGTCTCCCTAGGCAATGATGCGGCAGTGCCCCTATCAGGAAGAGGGGGTATTAACACTTACATTCCTTTAATCAGTCTCCCTTTAGTTCCTGGTTTCCCTTACCCAACTGCAGCCACCACAGCAGCCGCTTTCAGAGGAGCCCATCTGAGGGGTCGAGGGTGGACAGTGTATGGTGCAGTCCGCGCGGTACCTCCAACAGCCGTTCCCGCCTATCCAGGTGTCGTTTACCAGGACGGATTTTACGATGCTGACCTCTATGGTGGATATACAGCCTAAAGATACGCACAGCCAGGTACTGCAACCGCAGCCACAGCTGCTGCAGCCGCTGCGGCAGCTTACAGCGACGGTCATGGCAGGGTGTACACAGCAGACCCCTATCATGCCCTTGCCCCTGCCACTAGCTATGGAGTTGGCGCTGTGGCAAGTTTATACCCAGGTGGCTACAGCCGATTTGCCCCCTGCTGAAGTGACGTGAGACCCCTGCACATGGGACAGCCCGCCGGTTCATGAGGCCTGGCTATTGCAATATTTCCTGGCAGAGGAACTCTACAGCAAGATGAAGAGGAAAAACAACTAAAAAAAGAAAAACCACAAAAAAAAAGAATACTTTTTTATACCTCACTATGTTCTTTGAATATGTATTTTTCCTTTAAATTTCTGCCTTTAATTCTTTTGTTCCAAAGATTGTGCTTTTTTTTTCTTTTCCTTTTTTTTTAACTGTGGTTAAAAAAAAAAAAAATGCAAAGAAGACTAGGAAAGGTTGGTGACCAAATGCATTCTACAGAAGAGAGATCTCGAGAGTGACAAGTCTGCAAAATTGTTATTAAATGAGTCTTATCAAGGGAAGGAAAAACAGGACATTCTTCATCTGGAAGTTGGAGAAATGAATAGGGGAATTTATTGAAATATTTGGAGAGTTTAGACAAAGGCCAAAAGAATCATCTCTTTAGTAGATAATCTATATATTTGTATGTATATTATCTCTATATATTTCTGTATTGGTAACTGTATATTTGTCTGTCTAACTATAAAATGTACAGCTTTTTTTCAACAAGGTTCATTTGACCAAGGTTTCTCCAAGGTTTCCTTGGAAAGTCTTACTAATATTCCTCTCATAATTAGTGTGATCTTCACGTGATTATGTTAGCCGATGATCACATGGCAACCAGCTGAACCTTGAAAAAAGAAGCATGTTATACAGTGACGGATTTATGGGGATATTTTAACATACATACCGTTTCCTCACTTCCTGTTTGCATGTGATCACCACCAACTTGAGCTGCTGAACTTTGCCTTCTCTCCTCTCCAAGGAGAAATGAGGGGGAAGAAAAAAAGAAAAAAAAGCACCAATCCCTTGGTAGGTCAATCATGGCCCTAGTAGAAAACAATTACTTCAAAAGAGTTTTAAGAAGGAATTAATTATAGAGATCTGGGTGGTGTTGATGGAACTAACAAGGGATATGAAAGCTCAGGAACAATTTTGGTGAAGTGTTACAAACAAGTCCTAACTTGTTACTTTCCTAGGCAGGCGTAGTGAGCACAGTAACTGGTACCCAGAAGGTGCTGCGGTCATGGATACAGGAATGAACTCCCTGCTAGAACTGTGGCCAGGCAGGGTGGGGAATGAGAAATGTAATTACCGTAACATTGTTCTCTGTCTTTCTTATGACCTTCCAGTATTTTGCAGATGCATTATATAGCCAAATAGAGTGGAATCCAGAGGGTGTAGCATTGGTGTTGCACTATGTAGAGGACAACTTTCTGGTGCAAAGATTAGCACAGAGAATTTTCTGGAGGGATATCCTTCCATATATAGAGCAAGAGTTTGAGATCTATATACAATGTTCAGGAGTTTTAGTTGTTCTTAGAGAGGAGAATAGGGAAAAGTATGTCTACTTCACTTTCCCAGAAGTGTTGAGGGAAGGGAGAGGAAATAGAAGATAGAATCTGGCTCCTCTTATGAAACAGGGGACTGGAAATCAATCTGGGGAGAGGGATGTCAGTCTCCCCTTCATGAAGGCACTTTATTTCAAATCAGAGTAATTACTTTGAAGGCTTCTCTGATGTGATTTGGTGAAATGAAACAAGAAAATGCTATTTCTCCATGAACAATGGATTTTTTTGTGTGTGTGTGACTCTAACATCTTTTCTCTTCTCCAGTAATCTAAGTAGAATTAGAGAGGAAGGGTGCTAGGGTGAAAGTTGGGGTAGCAGGGCAGGTCCAGCTGCCTCTTACTAAGCTGTGAGGAACATGCCTGGTTGTCGATTATTGGTGGATCTCTTTAGAATGTGAAGTACTTAATGTCTCCTTGATTTTAGTTTTGGAACCTATGCACCAGTTTCAATCATAGGAAAAGTCCCATTTAACCTTTTTTAATACTGGATATACCCAAGTTTTAAAAGCAGAAAAAAAAAAAAAAGATTATTGTTGTTGTTGATTGCTGTCAGGTCAATTCCTACTCATGGTGACCATATGTGTTACTGCTGCATAGGGTTTTCTTGGCTGTAATCTTAATGGAAGTAGACTGCCAGACCTTTTCTTCCATGGTACTGCTAGGTGGGTTCAAATTGCCAACCTCTAGGTTAGCATTAAGAGCAAACCATTTGCTCTAGGGACCCTAAAAAAATGATTACACACTCCTATTTCATTAATTCTCCCTCTAATTCATCACCTTTTCCCAACACAAGAAAACAACTCAGGATCTATTCCTTTACAGTCTCACCCTATGTTCTGAATTGCCTTTGTGCACTTAATTTGGAGTTGATTTCTTGCTCTCTGCTGAAAGATCAAAAGATTTATGGCACTTGTGAATAACGTTAGATGACGTGACAGGAGATTTAATTAATAAGTATGCTTCTTTGAATGAATGGGTGAAAATCAACTCAGTGTTAAATAAAGATCTTCTCAAAGATGGGAGAGAGTGAAATTTGTAAATTAATGTCTTTCATTGGTGTTCAAAATTTTTGACCATTTTCTCTCTACATGTTGCTTCTATGTCATTTTCTCTCTCATCTTCTTCTAGGACTCTAATCATATATTCATAACATGAAGGAGAAAAAAAGAGAATTATCTACTATATTCTGATATCTCTTACGTGTTTTTCTGTATTCTCTATTCTTTCTCTCTCAAGCATATTCATTTTAGTTCTTTTAAAATCCTTGTCAGTTAATGCTAATTTCTGAATCACCTTTGGTTTTGTTTCTAGTTTACTTGTCTTTGGTTTTTGGTCATAAATTGTGGTTAATATATTCAAAACTGTAGGGAAAAAGGCGAATAATGTGAAAGTAAAGAGGGAGTATTTTTACAAGGGTAATAGAATCTATAAAAAATAAAATTGAAATTCTAAGCTGAAATATATAATACCTATAAATAGAAATAACCCAGAAACTCTTCAATTGCTGCTTTGAAATTAAGTAATAAACTTCTACATAACTGGTAGATTGAAGAAAAACACAATAGAAATTAGAATGTATTTATATTGAAAGACAACAAAGAGGTAATATGTCAGACTTTAAGAATATGGTACCTACTACATGCTGCCAATATGGTATAAGCCTGAAATGTATATATTTGAGGTTAATCAATATTGAAAATCAATGCCTGAGTTTCAGTCTCGAGAAGTATCAGAAAGTAAAATAGTAAATCCAACTTAAATGAAAAAAAGAAAGGGGATAAGGCAAGAGTGAAAATCAAAATATATTATATTTTTAAAAATACAATGGTGAAAATTAACAGAACCATACGTGATTTCTTTTGAAAGATTAATAAGGTTGACAAACCTCTAGTAAGGCTGTTTACAAAATAAAGGAGAGAGAGAGAGGACACAAATTACTAATATCAAAAATGAAAAGAGTGACATCACTACAGTCCTTATAAGCAATTAAACATAATTACAGATATTCTAAACAATTTTATGCCAACTAGTTTGACAATACAGATGAAGTGTTCTTAAAGAACACAAATTATCAAAACTAATACAATAAAAAAGGAAAAACGATTCTGAATGTGCCTATAGCCATTTAAGAAATATAATTTGTTCCTCACACCATATGCAAAAACCAATTCAAAATGGATCAGGGATCTAAATGTGAGAACTAAAGCCACGAGATTCCTAGAAGAAAACAGAGGGATATGACTCTGGAACTAGTCTTTAACAATGGATTATCAGACAGGACACCAAAAACATAAACAGCTAAAGACAAAATAGATAAATGAGAGTTCATAAAAATTAAGTACATCTGTTCATCAAAGGACCTTGTCAACATAGTGAAGAGACAAACTAAAGATTGAGAGAAAATTTTTGGGAACCAAAAACTATAGTAATTTTCTCCACAGCAGACAGAGAGCCTCCGCCTAGAGCTAATGCCTTGAATTCAGATATCTAGCCCCTAAACCGTGAGGAAATAAATTTCTGCTCCTTAAGCCACCCACTTGTGGTATTTCTATAACAGCAGCACTAGCAAACTAAGACATGGATACTCTAGACCCACCCTAATAAAGAGTAAAACAAGCCTGAATAGTATAAAGCTAATTTTTCAGTAAGGTAATAGGTTGTCAGAGCAAAACCCAACATTTTCTAAAAGAAGAAAATAAAATCCTCTCTTTCAACAACAACAACAAAAAAAACTATAGTAATTAAGACAGTATGATAATTCCAACAAAGATAAAAGAATAATGAGCTGGAAAAGAGAATCCAGAGATAGTCCCACATATATATGGCCACTCAATTATATGAAAGACGATATTGCAATGGAGTTAGGAAAGGTCTTTTCAATAAATAGTGCTAAGTCAATAGTGCATACATATGGGAAAAATAAACCTTGATTTCTACTTTACATCATAAACAAAAATTAATTACATATTGTAGCAGTAAATATGAGAAGGAAAATAACAATGTGTTTAGAAGAAAACATAGGAGGACCAGTCCAAGATTTTGGGATAGGGAATGTTTTGTTAAATACAAGTAAGTGGTATTCATAAATAAAATCATGTATGAATTGGAGTTTATTGAGATCTTATATTCATCAAAACAGAACTAAGAGACTAAAAAAATAAGCTAGAAGTTGGGAGAATATATTTGTAATGCACATATTGCATAAAATATTTAGAACCAAAATATATGAAATACTCCTACAAATCAATAAGAAAAAGCAGACAACCCACTAAAAAAAATGGGCAACCATTCAATGTATACTTCACAAAAGAAGCTATCTAAATGACTAATAAGCATGTAAAAAGATTCACAACTTCATTAGTTATCAGATGGATAACAATGAAATCTACCATGTACCTACCAGCATGGCTAAAATGGAAAAAGACAGAAAGTGGTTATCTTTGGGAATAAGGGTAGGTATAGTGACTGCAGTGGTGTACGAGGAGAGGGTTTACATGGTTCTGGTTTCTTGATGTATGATGGTTGTATAAGGGTATCAACTTAGTGATATTTCATCATGCTATACTTGTCTCATTTGCTAATTTTTTCTGAATCTATAAATGTAGAAGCAGCAGTCAAGAAATCAGACAATAGGGCAAAATGGCACTCTAGGCAGAGGCACCACGCCGTCCCTCCACGGCAAAGATCCGAAAAACTAAGCCAAACAGAGAATACAACAATCCTGAAACCCTAAACATCAAATGAAGAGATAAAGAACTCAGCCAAGCACCAAATGGAGTGAGAAAACTGACAGAGAATCGAGAGCAAGGAAAGATTCATGCAGAGGTCCCCTACCAGCTAACACAGTGCAGATCCACCATCTTGGACTCCGATCGGAGACCAGCAAACAGAGGGTACGAAAAAGCAGCCTCACGGAGCTTCCAGCAGGAGACAAAACAACTGGTACTTGGCAATATATGCTTTCACACCCCACACCCTTCTTCACCCCGACTCGGCCTCCTCTGCTTCCCGCGGCCACAGTCTCTTGACCGGGAAACAGCGACTGCTTGGATTCCACACACCCGAACAGGTGGCTCTCTGAGTGCCATTTGTTGGCTGCTGGTGTTTCTTTGTTTCCACTTCTTTTTATTTCTTCCTTGCCTCTCCCCACCTCCCCCTCCTTTTGCTCAAATACCTGGCTCCGTGCACCATCTTTGTTTCTTCGTGAGGGGCTGCAGAGCTCCGGTAATTTGTGATATATGCTTTCCCAGTCCCTACCCTTCTTCACACACACTCGGCCCCCTCTGCTTCCCGTGGACACAGTCTCTTGTCCAGAAACACCAGCCCACGCTAGCTGGCTCTCTGAGTGCCATTTGTTGGCTGCTGGTGTTGCTTTTTTTTCTGCTTCTTTTGATTTCTTCCTTACCTCTCGCCACCTCCCCCTCCTTTCGCTCAAATACCTGGCTCCGTGCACCATCTTTGCTTCTTCCTGAGGGGCTGTAGAGCTCCGTTCGAGTGTGGAGCTGCTGCCCGGTCTGGGCTGCCATGCTGGTGGGATCCCAGGACTTTTGTTTGTTTGTTTGTTTTGAATTGTTTGTTTGTTTTCTTTTCCTTTTCTTGAGTTGGGAACCCCTTCTGGCCAGGCAGTGCTGCGTGGCAAGGAGACTTCCCACTCGGCTTGCACAGACGTGCAGAGGGATCCCTGAGAGCACTTCTTTTTTCGTTTTTTTTTTTTTTTAAGAAGTCTTTCTTGGTTTTTTTTTTTTCTTTTTTAATTCGCTTTCTTTTCCCTCTGTTTGTCTTTCTTCATTGCTCAGTTTCTCATCTCTGTATCTTCCTTCTCTTTCTGTTCCCCGACTACCTGGCATTGTATACCTCTACGCTTTCTAGCCAGGCTGTACTGCAACACCTGACAGTGACTTCCCAAGACCTCATAGGAGCACCAGTGGGATCCCTGGGAACTTTGTGGTTCTTTAAACTTTCTGATCCTTATTTACTCATTCTTTTCTTTTCTTCCTCCTCCCCTTTCTGTTTTTCTCCATTTCATAGTCTCTCACCTCTCCACTCCAACGGCAAGCTCCCCTAGCATTCTTTTTTGTTTGTTTGTATGTTTTTGGCTCCTGTTCCTCTTTCCTCTCTCCCATATCCATCTTAGTTCCACACATAACAATCTGTGTGCTGCATCCTGCCTACCTGCAACGTGCACTTGACATCACACCACCAAGCAGCACAAACATGGACTACTGGAACCTGCCCTGCACTGATTACCAACCCGCTCTGGTGGCTGTAGTAAGTGCCACAAACAACCCGTCCCAGTAACTCCTCTTCAGCTAGACCTGCCCTGCCATACCATATCTGAGTGACTGACCGTGCCAGTAGAAGAAGGAGGTGAAAAGTATTGTGCCCACAGACGAGCAAACAACAAAGAACACACAGTCTGCCTGATCAAAGATAGTCAATTTTTTTTTTAAAGGGACGAAACAAACAAATCTACAGTCAGTAAATGAGAAAAATAACCACTGAATGCCCCGAAGACAGCAGACAATAACAAAACCTTTACAAAAACAGGACAGGATGGTTCAGGTAGGCGTCCAAAATAAAACACCAGATGACTCTCCTGTGAGAGAAAATGCACTAGAACTACCTGGTAGGGAATTCAAATCTCTAATACTCACAATTCTCCAAGATCTGAGGCAAAAAGCTGACAAGCATGAAGAAAAAATAGACAAATTCATGGAAAATACGGACAAAAATATGGAAGAATTCAGGAAAATAATGCAGGAACAAAATGCCAAAATAAATTTATAACTAGAAAGTATACAAAGACAAGAATTAGAAACCCAAAAGATAAACAACAAGATTTCAGAAATGGACGATGTCATAGAAGGGCTGAGAAGCAGATATGAAATGGTGGAAGACAGGATCAGTGGAATTGAAGACAAACACTTGGATACAACTCTGTT
>NW_004444040.1:6068529-6072815 GCF_000243295.1 Trichechus manatus latirostris
AGTCAATGTCACTGAACTGTGCATGTAGAAATTTTTGAAATGGTGTGTCTTTGGCTGTGTGTATTTTCACCAAAAAAAAAAAGGTTGAGAAGTTAGAGGGTTGATATGTTGTGGTGTTGTTAACCAATGTCATAAAACAACGTGTGTACTTCTGTTTCATGAGAAACTATATTTTCTGTGAGCCTTCACCTGAAGTACAATAAAAAAAAAAAAATCAGACGATGTAATCGCATTGGGAAAATCTGCTGCAAAAGATCTCTTTAAAGTGTTAAAAAGCAAAGATGTCACTTTGAGGACTAAGATACACCTGACCCAAGCCATGGTATTTTCAGTGGCCTTATATGCATGTGAAAGCTGGACAATGAATAAGGAAGACTGTAGAAGAATTGACGCCTTTAATTACGGTGTTGGCGAAGAATATTGAATGGACTGCTGGAAAAGCAAACAAATATGTCTTGGAAGAATTACAGCCAGAATGCTCCTTAGAAGCAAGGATAGCAAGACGTCATCTCACGTACCTTAGTCATGTTATCAGGAGGGACTAGTCTCTGGAGAAGGACATCATGCTTGGTAAAGTAAAGGGTTAGAGAAAAAGAGGAAGACCCTCAACAAGATGGATTGACACAGTGGCTGCAACAATGGGCTCAAGCATAGCAATGATTGTGAGGATGGCATAGGACAGAGCGGTGTTTCCTTCTGTTGTAGATAGGGTAGCTATGAGTTGGAACCACCTCAACGGCACCTAACAACAACATCTACAAACGTTAATTAAGGGAAAGATCCTATGGCATTGTGTGAACATTGTGTTCATCCAGTTGTACTCATTTGTTTATTCATTTGTTCAACAAATACTCAAGTGCCTACTATAGATCAGGCAGTATGGTGGTTGCTGTGGTCAATGGCGAGCACATGAAAAAATTGTTATATACATGAAGAGGAAAAATTATAACTGTGATAAATGCTAAGAAGATAAAGTTCATGGTACTGTGAGTTTATAAAAGAAGGAATTTACTTAGGGGTGTCAGGAAGAACTGCTCTGAAAACCAACAATAGTCAAGGCTGTGACCTTGCAGAAGCAGAACTCCAGGCCTTTCTTTCAAGGTGCTTTGGTGGATTCAAACTGCCAACCTTTTGGCTAGTAGTTTCGTGCTTAACAGTTTGTGCCACAATATGACTAATAAGGATGTGATAGTTGGAAGGGCAGCATTTTAGACCAAGGGCCAGCATACTTAAATACTCAAAAAAGGGGGTAGAAAAGAGAAAGTGGTGTGGTGTGTTACTGGAGAATTAGGTAGACGCCAGATCATGTAAAGTTTGCTTACGAATTTTGGTCTTAATCCAAAAGCAATGGGGAGCAATTGAAGATGCAGTACAAGAAATTCCTCTATTACTCTCAATGCTGTCGACATTCACAAAGCATAGCTTTGAAATCTACTGTGGATTGCTTTGATTTATTCTTTCAACAAATTGATTAAATGCCTGTTAAATGTCAAACACTGTAGAAAATGCTGGAGTGCAACAATTAACAAGGCAAATTAACAGGCTAGTAGACACTGAACAAATAATTACATGTATGAACACATTATGAAAGGCAAGTACAGGGGATGATATAAAATAAACAATATGTCCAGTCTCATTTTTCTAATGTATAGTTGAGGGACTAACTTGATATAGGACTTCAATAAGATATAATTTTAAGAGATGGCTTTCTTTTCCGTGTCTTTATCTCCTCTTAGTTAGTCTCTTTTGACATTGGATGATTTTTCAAAATCTAACAAGAATGTTGATCTGGAAGTATTCCAATGTCCATTCACAGGTCACACTGTAGGTCTTTGTTTAAGTTACGAAGGAAGAAATGTCCACTTTGCATCTAACTTAAACACATACACACAGGCACACACAAATGGCTAAGCAGATACTGAATGCCTAAACAGAATTAACAATGGTAGTTACTGCAATTTTCTAAATAAAAAATTGTAAGTTTAAATTCATTTTCATCATACCAAACCTCTATGCAAAATCTTTAAGTAATTTTCTGTGGAGGAGCTTCGTGCTTCTTAAGACTCCCAAAGTCCTTGGTAATATGGCTTCCATTGCCCTTTATGATGCTTCTCTTGCTATTTCCTATATGGACCATTTGTTCGTAACAAGCTGGTGCACCATGGCTGCCAAACACCCATTTTACATGCTGTCTCCAGAATCTGCTCCCATGTCTGTTGGAAGAAATACTACATGTATTTAACATGTCTGTTAAGTCCAACACATGTCCTTCAATCTTCAAGGTTCACCTCGTGAGCTCTTTTCAGCAGAGCTCTCGCCCTCCTTTGAATGATTCTAAACTCATTATTGTATCCTTCATTTATTACAAGTCATATGTATTTATGTCTGCATCCTTATAGATGGCATTTTTACACACAAACACATACGACAACAATTAAACCCTACATTTCTCAGTAATCCTACTGCATGTGGCACCAAATTCATGATAGATACACAGATAGATGCCAAGTACATTATTATATTTTATTATGATTTATTACTTACTATTATTATTTCCTGATTGAGGAAAATTAAAAAAAAAAAAGAGTAACAATCTACATTAGATGTGAAAGTTATGCTTTGTGGATGTGAACATCTCTCAAGCAGGTCTTATGCCACAGGATTCTTCAAATGGGTCTTTTGAAATATTTTTCAAAATATTTGTTAATGACTATCTTGACAAAATACAATTAAATTTGCTTTAGGCAGTTGGTAGAAGGAGGATTCTTTTTAAATTCTGTCTACAGCTTAACAAATGAGAATCTTTGACAATCTTAAGACTCAAGGTTTTACTCATCCCATTACCCATGTTTAAATTTATTCTATTCAGATGCTACCTCAGACCAAGACCTCGCCTGGGTTTGCTGCAACATTCATTCTGTCTCTAAATCCCTCAGAAACCCAAAGGCTATAAAATTATTCACAACATAGTCCACCAGAATAATAATAAAAAAAGGCTCCTCGCTTTACATGGAGCAATAAGTCATTCTTATTTGGGACAAACCTCTGATTGGCATTTCTGGACTTCATTGAGATCTCTGAGGTAATTTCTTCAGAAGGCAGCAGCTGCTTTGGGGTTTCTCAGGCATTTCTGTCTCTTTTGGGATTTGCTACACAATGGCTGCCATTTTGGATGAGTTCCCAGAGACACTGATTCAGTTATCAAAAGATGTACTCCTCCACCCCATTGGGAAAAATAAATTTCAACATTTTAACTGTGCATCCTGTGTTGATGTTAACTGAAACAGAACTTTTTCTGAATGCAAAGTGAAGTCCACTAGTCACTCATTTCAACTTGACAGGAGTCTTTTCAAATTTCTATTTTAATTTGAAACACATTTCTGAACGTTACCGAGACTTCAGTATTTTGAATTCCAAAAGAGATACTGAATGCTTAAAACTTCTGTGAAGCATCGCTTCTTCTGAGGTGCACATGTGATATGCTGGCAAGGGTCAGAGGAATGGATTTCATGGACATTTCTCTGCAGGATTTCAAGGGAGATTCCTCTCTCAAATATCTGAAACGTTGAAGTATCTTTTAGCCAGAATGAAATCAAGGTACATGACATAAAAAGATAATGCTAGTCAATGTTTCTATCATACCTCATTAAGGAAAATATATGATGCAGTCGATTCTTTTTTGTTGTTGTTGTTTCCTCTGTGGGAGCTTTCTTTTTTTTTTTTTAATTTCACTTCAGGTGATGGCTTACAGAACAAATACTTTCTCATGAAACAGTTGTACACGTATTGTTTTATGACATTGGTTAACAACCCCACAACATGTCAACACTCTAACTTCTCAGCCTTTTCTTTTTTTGGTGAAAATACACATAGCCAAAGATACACCATTGCAAAAATTTCTACAAATGCAGTTCAGTGACATTGACTATGCACTTCCAATACTGCTGTTATTCTCACTTAAGATGAAGGCTTACAGAACAAAATAGTTTCTCATTTAACAGTTACTACAAATGTTGCCCTGTGACAATGGTTAACAATCTCACAACATATCAACAATATCCTTACTCAACCTTGGGTTCCCTATCACCAGTTTCCTTGTCCCCTTCTGCCTTCTGGCCCTTATCACTGGACTGCTGTACCTCATTAGTCTCATTTGGTTTTACGGGCTGTCCACTCCCAAGCTGAATGGTGAACCTCGGAGATAACTTCACTACTGAGGTAAAAGGGTGTCCGGGCGCTGAACTCTCAGGGTTTCTCCAGTCTCTTTCAGGCCAGTAAATCTGGTC
>NW_004444040.1:6080255-6092553 GCF_000243295.1 Trichechus manatus latirostris
CTCTTCATTTGATGTTTTAGGGTTTCAGGATTGTTGTATTCTCTGTTTGGCTTAGTTTTTCGGATCTTTGCTGTAGAGGGACGGCGTGGTGCTTCTGCCTAGAGTGCCATTTTGCCAGAACCTGATGCAGTCTATTTTGTAATTCTGTATAGAAATCCCATTACTCAAAATTTGTGTTATATATCAGATTTATGAGGGTCCCTGTGTGGTGTAAATGATTTACACTTGAAAATTAACTTAAAGGTTGGTGGCTGAAACCCACCCAGCAGCAACATGGAAGAAAGGTCTGGCAATCTGCTTACATAAAGATTACAGCCTAGAAAACCCTATGGAGCAGTTCTACTCTGTAACACATTGAATTACCATAGTTCTGAATTGACTTGAAATCAGTGGGTTTAGTTTTGTTTTTTATCTGATTTATGAATAACAATGGAATTTTAATAGAATTTTCTAAAGCCTGTACATTTCCCCCAAATGTGCCACTGACACCCCAAACTCAAGTTCTAACTAGAACTAATTGTTCTCACCTCAAACATTACTCATTATCTCAAAAAACAATTAAAGGAGCCCCGCTGGTGCAATGGTTAAAAGCCTGGCTGCTAACAGAAAGGTTGGTAGTTAGAACCTACCCAGCTGCTCAGTGGGAGAAATTCCTAGAGATCTGATTCGATAAAGATTACAGCCTAGAAAACCATATGGGGCAGTTCTACTCTGTCACACAGAGTAGCTATGAGTCGAAATAAACTCGACAACACCCAGCAACAACAAAAATAATTAAAACAATTGATATATTTCTGTCTATGTATGTAGTTAAGTTAACAAACTTAAGTTTCAATTACTCAGGCTGAGAATGTCGGGGCTATCTTTTACTTCTTTCTCTTTCTTGGTCCTCTCACATCCAATGAGCCTCACAGTTCTACAATTCTATTCTGTATTAACCTGTATAAAATATTTTTTTAATTCCCACTGCTACTGCTTGGAGTCCTGATGACACAGTAGTTAAGCATTCAGCTATGATTTAGGTATTGATTATCTCCTAAAAATTAAAATAACATTTATTATTGTAGTTAGAGTAGAAAAATAATGCATATAATTCCTAGAACATTTGGAAAATACAAAAAAGATACAAATAAAACCATTCATTTTCCACCACAAGAAAGAAAATAGCTATTATGATGGTTTATTTTCTTTCAGTCCTGTGTGTGTATATACACATTTTTAATGACAGCATAGTATTACGTACTATGCGTGTGTCAACTTTATTTAACCATTCCCCTATTACAAGACACTTATGCTCTATGCAATTATCTGCCATTGTTTATGTTGCTAAAATGAGCAATACTATATATACAAATTTTTCCACATTTCTGTTTATGTATTAAATCTAGATTCATAAGAGTGCTATACTCTGAAGAAAGTATAAACTATTTTATTACATTCTTATATTTTTAAATTATTTTCTCTTTTAATTGTTCCTTTTCTTTTTTCAAAGAAAATATTCAGTTATCTAGAATTTACCTTGGTGTATAATTGAAGGATTTTGTTTTGTAAGAGTCAATTTTTTTCATCTATTTCTTGAGTGATATGTTATTTTGTAATTTTTACATTCTAACATTTCAAGTCTTACTTTACGAGAATGCATTTGACTGCATGTATCATTTATTCATATTAACTAAGCATATGTTTTAATCATTGATAGAAAAGTTTATTTATTCTCATTTATGTGTTCATTCAGATTATTTTGGAATCATTCTGTCAAGTTCCTAGATAAAAGAAAAAAAACTCTATTAGGAATTCATTTTTCATTAAATCTGTAATTATTTTTTTAAATATTGTCAACTTTAAGTAGTTTTCCTATCCAGAAACGTAGTTTATTTGTACATTCATTCAAATCTTGTAAAACATCTCTAAAATTAGCTTTGAGAGATAGAGAGATAGGTGGAGGGAGGATGAGAGCAAGGAGGGAAGCAAGGAGGAAGGTAAGAGGGAGAGAGGAGAAAGATGGTGTAGTACGTGATAATCTGAGTCTGTCCTAATATCTAAGTATTCGTTCCTCATTTTAAACAGAAAATTTACTTACATTATATCTGCTAATTTGGAGTTGTTAGTATCTTAGGAAGCATTTTCCAACAGTTTTGCTGACATATAATTTGCGTACCATACAATTCACCCATTTAAAATGTACAATTCAATGACTTTTAGTATAGTCAGAGTTGTGTGACCATCACTGAAATCTAAATTCAGAACACTTTAAACACCTCAAAAAAGAAGCTGGCAGGACAGAATTCAGAGAGAAAATTTTTTGAAAATGTACAAAAAAAAAGTCTCTTTGGTAGCCATCAGGAAAATAGAAGACTCTAAAGGATAAATAAACAAAAACAGAATAGAAATTATTTGTGAAAGTGCAATGATTCTAAATTCCCCAGAAATGTAGAAATAAAATAAAGAAATACACTTTGAAAGGACTAATAGAGTGCTTTCAGGAGAGAAAATAAAAATATGTAACTAGACATAATATAGTAATATATAAGCACATCAAAGACAAAGATAAAATTCTAATAGCTTGAAGAGAGAAAATGCATGTCACTTACAAAGGAACTTGAACCTAGAAATTTATGTCTGTCTAGATAATCATTTAAATGTTAGATCATAATAAATGAAGATATTTAGAAAGTTTGTGGTACAAATATCTAATTTGAAAGCACTTTTGGAGAAAGTAATTAAATAAGAAGAGCTATAAATCCAGAAAATTATATTGGAAGTAAATATGCTGAAAAATATTTAGAGTTTGTTGCTCTCTTAAAAAGAAAAAAGAAAAAAGAGAAAGAAAAGAAAGGGAAAGAAGAAAAAAGAAAGGAAAATATAAAATGTACCCACAATGAATATGAACATGATGTCACAGAATGTGAGAAGTGAGGAAGAGAACACAAGAACACGGTAAACTACATTTTATTTTTAATTTATGAAACTATATAGTTATTGGTGAGTTTAACAAATCATAAGGCTAAAACAAATATATACCTTAAGGACAATGAATACAAAGAGAATATATAAATTTAAAATCAGCAAGATAAGTTTCAACTATTCAGTGACAGCAAAAACAAACGTAATAAAAAAGAAGGTAAAAGAAATACATGAAAGAAGGTCTTCATATAACAGTAATTACAATAAATATAATTAGGTTAAAGTTGCCAATTAAAAATAACAATAAAAATAAAATTTAAAAGAATATTCAGTAATATATGGTTAAAAGGATATTTTTCATAATGATAGATAAAAGTTTAACTTAAAACAATGGAAAGGATATACCCGACAAATACGAGCAAAATTTAACTGGAGTAACAATCTTAATATTCAATAAAACAGAATATATATGTATACTATTGCAATATATATATTATTGTGATATATATATAAAACACAATAATAGAGGCTAGATATATATACCAATAAATAGAATATTTATAATCTGTTACAATATGTAGTAACAGACAGTGAAGAATATACTGTATTCATAAATGGAACTTAGGGCAAGAAGGAAGATTTTTGGGTTTTATAGTCCGATTGAGGAGAGTATCAAGAAATCAGATAATTATAGTTCAGTGTGAGAAGTACTCGCTACAACAGCTATGAGAATTCCAAGAAGAGGCAATTTATAGGCCTGGGGAAGATTCTAGGACCATTCAAACTAAGACCTAAAATATAAACAGGAAAAAACCAGGAAAGGAGGACAGGAAAAGTATTTGAGTCTGAGGGAAGGGCATCTGGGAAAGCTATGAAGTAGTAACAAGCCTTGCACAGTTTAGAAGCTGAAAGGGGGTCCCTGTGGATGCAGGGACAGAGAGAAGGCATGAAAGAACATTTGGAGGTACAATGAGCGGACATTTACAGGTTATAAGGGCTATAAATATGGGAGAGACATGCTCAGAATTCAACTGTTGAATCTGGGTTAGCCTTAGTGACTTGACCAACTGAAGATGGCAGAAGTAACATTCTTGAACTGCCAAATTTAGGTCATAAGAAACCACACAGATTCTGCCTAGATCCCTTGGAGTGCTCCCTTTTGAGAAACTTCCTTAGAACCCAGTCTATGCTGTGAGAAGCCCAAGTCACGTGGAGAGTTCACAGAGGGTCTTTTAGTAAAAGCAAATTCCCGATGGACCTTCAACAACAACTGCCAGCCATGCAAGTGAGCCTTCTGATGACTGCAGTCCCTGCTTACTCCCGACTGCATGGCATGGCAGACCCCAGGCAAGAACTGTCCCGTTGAACCTAGTTTAACTCATAGAACTTTGCTTGTTTTGTTTGTTGTTGTTTATTTTTGTAATATTATATATAACACAACATTTGCCAATGCAACATTTTTTATGTGGACATTGTAGTGATATCAATTAGATAAATCATGTTGTACAGCCATCACCAATGATTGCTGCCAAATTTTCCAACACCGTAAACAGAAACTCACTGCTTGATAAACAATGACTCCTTCTTCTGCCCTCCTCCCATCCCTGGTAACCACTAATAAAAATGTGGTCTCTATACATTTGCCTATTCTAGATATTTCATGTGAGAGTATATAATCTTTGTCCTTTTGCGATTGACTTATTTCACTCAGCATAATGTTTTCAGGTTTCATTCATATTGTAGCATGTATCGGGACTTCATTTCTCTAAGGCTGAGTAATATTGTCTTGCATGTATGTACCTCATTTTGTTTATCCTTTCATCTGTTGAAGGTCATTTTAATTTGTTTCTACCTTTTGACTATTGTGAATAGTGCTGCAATGAACATTGTTGTACATGTGTCTGTCTGCATCACTGCTTTCAAGTCTCTAGGGCGAGTATCTAGGAGTGGAATTGCTGGATTATATGGTAGCTGTATATTTAACTTTTAAACCACAGAATTTTGAAGAATAGTAAGGAATTATTATTTTAAGCCACTAAGATTTTGTGTTTTGTTTCACAGCAACGGATACCCAGAAATGTCTTCCACATTTGCTATAATCAGGTCCTACTCTCCCAATCCAAATTTACTCACCACACTTCCTTGCTACACATCCCTTCTCAGTCTGTTTCTGATCAACCACAATGGACTTCAACTGGACAAATTATTCCTCTCCTTGAAGTTCCAATAACAAAACACCAAAATATGTGGATCTCCCAAGAAAATCTTTTTTTTTTTTTAATTCCCTCCACCAGACAGTAGAAGGAAAATTAGGTTCTGAGTAAACAATGCTGAAGGAAGTGAATTTATTAGTTATGTGTTCCTAGTTTATGTTTTAGTTCTCAGAATAAAGCATTTGATTAATCTTGAATTATTTATAATGCTCATCATGAGACAAGGGTCAGCTAAATTAGAGACACAAGATAAGTACAGGAACTCTCACCAGAAATGAACTAAAATTACAGTAAAAACAGTGATGTCTTTGAGCTTTGTATTTTACAAATTTAGGCCAGTGTCCTTATTAAACTGATCTTCCATTTAACATTACAATTTGAGAGAAACGCTGAACTATATCTAATACAGATTACATATTCTTCATCTAATTATACCTTGCTTGGTATTTAACATTATTGCAAAAATCTGATGCTATTTTTTCCCCTGGTTTAATTAAAAACGTATAAGGATGCTGATTGTGAAGTTCTGAGGAAGAGAGGCAGTTATAAAATTTAAGCCAAAATTTACATAACCAATTGTGTGTACTTACTCACAGTAATTAACCTACAGATGTTTATTCCTAGGCATTTTTCACTGTTGAGGCGGAGTGGAAGACTTTCTCAATTTCTAAAAAAAAAATGGAATTACTGGAGAATAGAAGACTAAACTACTGAAAATGAATTTATTTATAAATATCTATTGAGAACATTTTATATGTACTCTAGGGATTGGGAAAATAAAATTATCACTAAGATACTATCCCTGTCCTTGAAAAACATCTGGTCTAGGGTAGGAGACAGAAATATTAAACAATAATGCAGTATGGCAAATCTAAGTACTAAGCTAAGCTAAAAAATTTAGGGGAATATAAAGAAGAAAGCAACCATTTCCACCTTGGAAAGTGATGGGAAATGGGTGGAGAATGAGCTACATTTTATGAAGTGGAGAGAAATTTATATCTCCTCTGAACATCAGAATCATGTATCCAACAACCTACTCAATAGCTCCACCTGAATATCTAACAGACATTTTAAACTTTGGTGCAAAATTGGGACTCTTGATCTTTCCTCCAATACCTGCTCTAGTCACATTCTTCCCCATTTCACTTAGTGGTAATTCCATCCAGTTTCTCAGGACAAAATCTGTTGATCACCTGAACTTCTCTCTTTCTCTCACATCCCATAACCAATCCATCAGCAAATATCAGTGGCTTTACCTTCAAAATACACCCATAATCTGACCACTATCACCATTTCCACTGCTTCTACATTGCTCTAATCTACCTTCATCTCTAGCTGGAATTACTGCAAAAATGTTCACTGGCCTGCTTCTGGTCTTGTCTCCCTAAAGATATTCTCAAAATGGAGACCGAAGTTTTGAAGAGAAAATTTAGTCACATCATATTTCTCCTCCGCTCAAAAACCTTCAAAGACTTCTCATATCATTCCAAGTAAGCACAAAAGTTCTTATAGTGGCAGATGAGTCCCTATGTCACCAGATTTCCCCCCAACCCATTGCTCTTCAGACCTCAAATTCTACTATTCTCTTCCTTATAAATCTGTTCCTCCTTTAACTGGCCCCTTACCTGTTCCTCCAGCTTTCTTGCTCTTGCCTCAGGGCCTTTGCACTTGCTGTTTCTTATACCTAGAAGTCTATTTCTGCAGGTATCTGCATGGCATGGTCACTGTCTACAATCCCTTACCTTCTTCAGGACTATATACCAATGCCATCTTATCTGACAGATCTTTGGGAAATCTATTTTAAAATTGCAACTTCCACCAGCTGATCCTTCTTAACCAATTTTCCATCTTTAATTAAATCAATAGCACTTATCATCACCCAATATTCTACTTATGTTCTATCATTTATTGTTTGTCTACCCACCCTTCCCCGTAACTGGAATGCAATCTCCATGAAGGCAGTAATTTTTGTCTGTTTCGATTGTTGCTTTACTCCTATCCCCTAGAATGATTTAGATAAATACTGGGCAGCTAATAAATATCTACTGAATGAATGAATGCACAATTGCAGAAGAATATAAGCAAATACAAGTGAAAAGCTGGGAAAATATAACATACATGTTTTGGGGAAAATATTAATCTCATTAATATTAATGGGATCTCATAAATCAGTAAGACAAAGATCAACATGTTAATCAGCAAATAAATACATGTATCTTGAAAACAGAAAAAAAGTTTTAAATAAGTAAACAGAACAAATTAAAACAATGATTACACACACTATTTAATTGATGAAGATTTAAAAGAAATGCATAGCTATGGTGGATGAAACTGAAATAAATGAACAATCTCTAACTGCAAGAAGAAAGTATAAATTAGTTAAAAATAGTAAAAATTTGAAATGTGCATCTAAAACCTTAAGAATTGGTGTACCCTTCAGTGTAGAAAATCATTTCTACAAAGGTATTTATTTACTCTCATTCATTCACTTATACACAAAGTATGCGGGAAGAATGGAGGGCATAAAGATGTCTGCCACTCATAATCGATAGGTCAGACCATGTTAACCAAATATCATAGAAAATAATTGTAAGATTATATCTGGAAAAGTATCAGAAAACAGATACATGGATACAAGGTGCTGCAAGTACAAGTCTGTAATTAGAGATTCGATCTAATTTTGCTATCAGGGAAGATTTTCAATGAGAAATTACTCTTCACCTGAAATCTTATGATAAACAGTCTTAAAAGTCCAAGCAAGAGATGATAGTGACAATATCTACTTTTTTGACCATTGACTCTGTTCTACTCTGTCACATGGGGTCACTATGAAGCGGAACCAGCTCAACAGCACACAACAACATTAAGTGTTAGGTGCTGTGCCAAACACTGGGGCGAAAATGATAAGCAAGATAACCCTGGCTCAAGCCCTCATGATTTCCACATCTGTTGGGGATACTTGTGATTTAGGAGGGACGTAGCAAGAAGACGAAGAGAAGTAGGGGGATTTGAAATATAATTTGCAACTTCATGCAATGGGCTTTATGATGCTTTTGATTCTGTAAGTAAAGAAAAGGCAGGAATCTCAGATGACTTTGAAGGTTTTAACTTACCACTAGGTGAATCAAAACAAACAAACAAACACGCAAAACAAAACAAACAAACCCATTGCCATCAAGTCAATTAGGACTATTAGCTACCCTGTAGGAGAGAGTAGAACTGCCCCATAGGGTTTCCAAGGCCATAATCTTTAGGGAAGTTGACTGCCACATCTCTCTCCCACAGAGTGGGCTGATGGGTTCAAACCGCCAACCTTTCAGTTAGCAGCCAAGACTTAACCACTGTGCCACCAGGGCTCCTCACTTTGATATCCATCCCCCCTTCACTAACACCTGTCTTCCCATCCCAATAAATGGCACACTATTCACTAGACAGGTGGTAGTAGAGGGGGGAGATATCAAAGGTTCTATTTTAAACAAGTCTATTTTCTACTATCTCTGATTCATTTAAATACAAGTTGACAGTCATTTATCTAAGGGTGTGAAGCTGAGACAATCAGCTGATTATATAAATCTAGAAGACACGGACATACAGATGGTGTTGGAAATTATAGCACAGGCTGAGAAAATACAAGGAAAATGTGCAAATAAGAGACAGAAGAAAATATTAGAGAAGAGCACAGCAGAGAAGGTAAGAGAGGAGAGACAATGGAGGGGAGGAAAGGATATAAGAAGGGGGTTAGCAGAAGAGAAAGTGAAAGAGGAAGAGACTAAATAAGGCTCAGAAATAGAGTTTGGCTGGCAAAAAACGTGAGTCAGTAAAGTAGAGAAAAGAGAGGCCAGAACAGAGGGGGCAATGAGATCCAAAATTCAGTTGCCGAAATTGACCCAAAATGTGGGGGCAGGAGAACGTGGGAGAGTAGTATCTATTTTCACAGAAGCAAAGGAGGATGACCAGGGTGTGTGTGTGTGTGTGTGTATGTGTGTGCATAAATTTCTGCTTGGTAGTGGCAATCATTTTGGAGGGATTACCTTCTGATGACTAGTTTCTCTATAAAGGGTGAAGACTTGTCATTTGCTAAGAGTATGGAAAGATGGAGAAAGATGTGGAAGTTCAAGAAGGGTGACGATTTAAAACAATCAATGTGTAGAGTGGGGAAGTATTGCCACACTGAAAAGGCTGAGAGCCTATTTGAGCTAGTGGATCATGAATATTTAGTAAAATCAATTTTCCCTGTGATGTGATTTTTTCACTAGCAGAGTTCATCCACAACCATGAAGGAACAGAAATAAGATACTAGCTGGATTAAACTGGGATGGATTTCTGGCATTAGAGTGTGATGATGGAGACTGAGGATCAAACAGAGAAATTTAATATGTTGGCAGTAATGATATTAAAATTATGGACTGTGTGCATAAAGAACTGTAAAGTCAACTTTCTTATAAAATAAAAAATACAGAGACTTCCGGCAAAATGGCACTCTAGGCAGAAGCACCATGCCGTCCCTCCACAGCAAAGATCCAAAAAACTAAGGCAAACAGAGAAAACAACAATCCTGAAACCCTAAAACATCAAATGAAGAGATAAAGAACTCAGCTAAGCACCAAATGGAGTGAGAAAACTGACAGAGAACGGAGAGTGAGGAGAGATTTATGCAGAGGTCCCCTACCAACTAACGCAGCGTGGATCCACCATCTTGGACTCCTGTCGGAGACCAGCAAACAGGGGGTACAAGAAAGCAGCTTCACAGAGCTTCCAGCGGGAGACAAAACAACCGGTAATTTGCGATATACGCTTTCCCACCCCCCACCATTCTTCACCCCCACTCGGCCTCCTCTGCTTCCCATGGCCACAATCTCTTCTCTGGGAAACAGCGGCTGCCTGAATTCCACACACCCGAAGGGGCCGACTCTCTGAGTGCCATTTGTTGGCTGCTGCTGTTCCTTTTTTCCGCTTCTTTTGATTTCTTCCTTACCTCTCACCACCTCCCCCTCCTTTCTCTCAAATACGTAGCTCCATGGGCCATCTTTGCTTCTTCCTGAGGGGCTGCAGAGCTCTGGTAATTTGTGACATACTCTTTCCCACTTCCTACCCTTCTTCACCCACACTCAACCCCCACTGCTTCCCGCAGACACAGTCTCTTGTCCAAGAAACACGGGCTGCTTGGATTCCACCAGACCACACTAGCTGGCTCTCTGAGTGCCATTTGTTGGCTGCCTGTGTTGCTTTTTATTCTATTTCTTTTGATTTCTTCCTTACCTCTCAACACCTCCCCTCATTTCGCTCAAATACCTGGCTCTGTGCGCCATCTTTGCTTCTTCCTGAGAGGCTGTGGAGCTCCGTTCAGGTGTGGAGCTGCTTCCCAGTCTGGGATGCCACGCTGGTGGCAACCTGGGACTTCTGTTCGTTTGTTTGTTTTGAATTGTTTCTTTATTTTCTTTTCCTTTTCTTCAGTTGGGAGCACTTTCTGGCCAGGCGGTGCTGCGTGGAAAGGAGGCTACCCCCTCGGCTTGCACAGACCTACAGAGGGATCCCTGAGGGCACTTCTTTTTTCGTTGGTATTATTATTTTTTTTTCTGTTTTTTGGGGGGCTTTTCTTGTTCTTTCTTTTTTTTTTAATTGTTATGTTTTCTTTTCCCTCTTTTTCCCTTTTTGTCTTTCTTCATTGCTCAGTTTCTCGTCTCTGTATATCTTCCTTCTCTTTCTGTTCCCTGAACACCTGGCGTTGTATACCTCTACGCCTTCTGGCTAGGCTATACTGCAACACCTGAGAGAGACTTCGCCAGACCTCATAGCTGCACCGGTGGGATCCCTGGGAACTTTGTGGTTCTTTAACCTCTCTGATTTTTATTTGTTCATTCATTTCTTTTCTTCTCTTCCTCTTCCCCTTTCTGTTTTTCTCCATTTCATAGTCTCTCATCTCCCCACTCCAACGGCAAGCTTCCCTAGCATTCTGTTTTGTTTGTTTCTATGTTTTTGGCTCCTGTTCCTCTCTCCTCTCTCCCATATCCATCTTAGCTCCACACATAAAAATCTCCCCACTACATCCTGCCTACTTCCACTGTGCACTTAACATCACACCACCAAGCAGCACAGGCACAGCCTACCAGAACCTTCCCTGCACTGATTACCGACCCACCCTGGTGGCTGTAGTAAGTGCCACAAACAACCCATCCCAGTAACTCCTCTTCAGCTAGACCTGCCCTGCCGTACCATATCTGAGTGACTGAACCTGTCAATTGGAGAAGGACGTGAAGAGTATTGTGCCCACAGATGAGCAAACAACAAGGAACACACAGTCCACCTGCTCAGACATAGTCAAATTAAAAAAAAAAAAAGTGACGAAACAAACAAATCTACAATCAATCAATGAGAAAAATAACTACTGAATGCCCCAAAGACAGCAGACAATATCACAACATTTACAAAAAAAGGACAGGATGGTTCCAGTAGGCATCCAAAATAAAACACCAGAGGATATTCCAGTGGAAGAAAATGCACTAGAACTACCTGAGAGGGAATTCAAATCTCCAATACTCAGAATTCTCCAAGAGCTGAGGAAAAAGCTGACAAACATGAGGAAAAAAATAGACAAATTCATGGAAAATACAGACAAAAAATTGGAAAAATTCAGGAAAATAATGCAGGAATGAAATGTCAAAATAAATTCACAACTAGAAATTATACAAAGACAACAATTAGAAATCCAAAAGATAAACAACAAGATTTCAGAAATGGACGGTGTCACAGAAGGGCTGAGAAGCAGATTTGAAACGGTGGAAGACAGGATCAGTGGAAATGAAGACAAACACTTGGATACAACTCTGAGGAAAACTCAGAAAAAAGGACAAAGAAAAATGAAAAGACCATGAGAGTTATGTGGGATACAATCAAAAGCAAAAATCTGCGAGTGATTGGAATTCCAAAAAAGGGGGAGAAAAGAGAAACACAGAGAGGGTCATTGAAGAACTGCTGACAGAAAACTTCCCCAATATCATGAAAGATGAAAAGCTGGCCATCCAAAAGTTCTACGAACCCCATATAGAAGAGACACCAAAAGAAAATCACCAAGGCATATCATAATCACACTCGCCAAAACCAAAGACAAACAAAGAATTCTGAGAGCAGCTCATGAAAAACAAGAAGTCACATACAGAGGAGAAACAATAAGACTAAGCTCA
>NW_004444040.1:6096902-6106226 GCF_000243295.1 Trichechus manatus latirostris
TATCTTGGGTGAAGGGTGAGACAGTACACAATACGGGAGAAACTAGCACAACTTGTACAAGGAAAGGTCATGGAAGCTCCATAGACACATACAAACTCCGTAAGGGACTGAATTGCTGGGCGGAAGGCTGTGGGGACCATGGTCTCGGGGAACATCTAGCTCAATTGGCATAAGACAGTTTATAGAGACATTGTTGTACCTTCTACCTTGGTGAGTAGTGTCTGGGGTCTTAAAAGCCTGTGAATGGCCATCTAAGAGACTCCACCAGTCTCATCATTTCGGGAGCAAGGGAGAATGAAGAGAACAGGATACAAGGGAAAGATTAGTCCGAAGGACTAATGGTCCACAGCTACCATGGCCTCCACCGGACTGAGTCCAGTACAGCTAGATGGTACCCAGTTACAGCACTGACTGCTCTGACCAGGATCACAACAGAGGGTTCTGGACTGAGCTGGAGAAGGATGTAGAACATAATTCTAACTCACAAAAAAAAAACCAGATTTACCGGCCTAAAGAAGACTGGAGAAACTCCGAGAGTATGGCCCCCAGGCACCCTTTTAGCTCAGTGGTGAAGTTATCTCCGAGGTTCACCATTCATCCTGGGAGTGGACAGCCCTGTAAAATGAAATGGGACTAATGAGGTGCAGTAGTCAAGTGACAAGGGCCAGAAGGCAGAAGGGGACAAGGAAGCTGGTGATAGGGAACCCAAGGTTGAGTAAGGATATTGTTGATGTGTTGTGAGATTAACCATTGTCACAGGGCAACATTTGTAGTAACTTTTAAATGAGAAACTATTTTGTTCTGTAAGGCTTCATCTTAAGTGAGAATAGCAGCACAATTGGAAGAGCATCATCAATGTCACTGACCTATGCATGTAGAAATTTGTGAAATGGTGTATCTTTGGCTAACTGTATTTTCACCAAAAAAAAGGTTGAGAAGTTAGAGGGTTGACATGTTGTGGGGTTGTTAACCGATGTCATAAAACAATATGTGTGCTACTGTTTCATGAGAAACTATTTGTTCTGTAAGCCTTCACCTGAAGTACAATAAATAAAGACTTGAAAAAAAATAAAAATAAAAAATAAAAATGTGGTGATATATTAAGTAGGAAATTCAAGCTTCCAAAAAGTATATATGGCATTATTTTAATTTTATTTGTAGACAATTATTTGATACCGAGTGTTGACAAGGATGTAGAGCAACTGGGATTCTCAGAAATTGCCAGTGAAAGCAAAAAGTATACCAGTCATTTTGGAGAACTCTTTGGCAGTCTGTATTAAAAATTCAACATATGCATACCCGCTAGAAACTAGCAATTTTCCCTTAGGAAAATACCACGTAACAATTTGTCCATAAGTTTCCCTCCTAAGACATGCACTAGAATTTCAAGGCAGCAATATTTCTAATAGACCCAAATGTGAAAGATATATATACATATATATATATATTTATGGAGATGTGTACATATATATATATCTATAAATATATATATATATCACTCCAGTTAATCATTATACCATTTGGTTCTTTCACATTTGGGTCTATTAGAACCGTTATACCATTCATATTTATATATACAGTACCTCTTCAAACACTTCTGAGAAATTGTAAAAGAAAATTATCAATTCATGTCATTTCAGCCAGTTGTCAGCATTTGATCTGAATAACTTCTTACCTGTTTAATTTAGTCTAATACTAAAACAAATTATTTGCCTATTTCTGTCACTAACTTTTAAATAGAGTATATGTACACACAGATATATAGCAAATTACAATGGCACACAAAAATATGAACAAATCTCACAAATTTAAAGTTGAGTAAAATAAACCAAACATGAAACAGTACCAAATATGTGATTCCATTTATATAATATGCAGAAAGAGTTAAAACTAATCTATGCTGTTAAAAGTCAAGGAAGTTTACCCTTGTGGGGGGGTGATAGGAGGACTTCTTGAGTTCTGACGATGTTCTTTCTCTAGAATACTTATTATATGCTCACTTCCTGTATATAGTTATTCTTTAATAACAATTGCATTAAAAAATCCTCGTGTAGAAAAAAATGCCTGGAAAAGAAATATTCCAGCATGTTAATCTGTGTGGCAAGTTTATTGGTGATTTCTATATTTTCTTCATACATGTTATTCCATGTGGATTTGTATATTGCATTATTTTTATATGCAGAAAATACAATGAAGCTCTTTGCTTTTCATAAAAGTGCTAAATATGGTTTTAAAAATAACCACTCCAAAGTCACAAAGTCCGTTTTTCATCTTCTGAGAAAGACACTTTACCTCTTCAAACACTTCTGAGGTACTGTAAAAGAAAATTATCAAGTTAGATCATTTTAGTCAGTTGTCAGCATTTGGTCTTAATAACTTCTTACATATTTAATTTAGCCTAATACTAAAACAAATTATTTGCCTATTTCTGTCATTAACTCTTAAATAGAGCAGGGGCTATCCATTAAAACTGAACTAATCTCCTTAATTCTTTATGGTGAATTCTTTTTTAAACACCTACTTATATTTCACCACTAATGGAATGGGAGAGGATGCTGCAAAAAAAATGCTCAATTATTTTTAATCTTCTCCTTTCCCATGCAAGTCGTATCAATCTTGTTAAGTTCTTTTTTTCCCCTTCACAGTGCAAGGGCCTATTTAACAAAATGCATGTGGTTAAGTTTGTTGCTCTAATAAAGCTCAAGAGGATGGAATTAAATTCGTTTAGGGTAATTATGTATAATTAGATATTCTTAATGGAAACTGGATAACTCCTAAGTTATTCTAAAAACTTGCTGTTCACAACTCCCCTCCTCCCCTCCCTACATGTGAACAAGAAAACTGCTTTCCAGTTCTCAAGGCCGAAATCCATCTGATCGGAAAATATTCCAAGGCACATTCATTTAGAGAAAGTTTGCAAAGTAAACAACTCTTGGTGGTTCAACTAAAGAACAGCTAACTAAAAGCTGGAACTTTAGATCACGCAAAGATAACTCTGCCTTAAACCTGCCCTTCTAAGGGAAAGGGAGAGAGTAAAGAAAAGGACACACAACCTCCATAAGGATGAAGTGTGATTATCTGTTGTCCATTCAGTTAGACACCTGGATGTGAAGGGTTTCTTGAAAAATCATCAGGTGTCTGTCCACATTTGATCCCAAGCAGAAAACCTACTGTTGGGTACTGGCCCAGCTCCACGAGGTTACCTGTGAAGCCCGGAGCTCTACGAACTATGTGGTATCCTTCGATCCATGCCAAGGGAAGCACATCTGTTTTGAATCAAGAACGTCTTCACACTGAGGGAGAGGAAGAGATAGTCCTGTAAAACCACCAGGACTTCAATTTTTTACCGTTCCCTCATCAAAACAGCAGAGAGGTTAACTTCTCCAACTGACAGATGTGTAAAAGGCCAGTGCGAGAAGAAGCTTGATGTGCTTTCTGAAGCTCCATGGCAGAAGATGATTTTCATCTCTCCAATGTGAAAAATTTAAGTTAAATGACTACCACATGGGGGATTTTGTGTTAGTCCATGTGAGTCCCTGGCTTTTGTCTTCTATATGCCCTTGCTCCCTAAATTAGATTTGTTCATTCGGTCAAACTCTGTGAATTCTAAATAATAGGTTCCTCTTGGTTCAAATACAATGAAACCTTTGATCAAATAGTCTAATTCAGAGAGAACAAAGTTGCATCAGAATAAAGCATCCAGGCATTCTGATTTGACCTGAGTGGTTTGTGAATACACTTGTTTAAATAACTTAAAAGTATCTGCCTGATATTAGGGAGCAGGGGCATGGGGAGAGAGATAATAAAGAGATACCTGACAGAATTGCTATAACATAGCAATGCCTATTTTTGGGCCATGGTTAATCTTCCCTTTGGCTTAATACATATGACTTTGTGTAACATCCACTCTCTTGAGGCAAAATCAAACTTTAAATCAGGTCCTGGTATGTCTTTAAATTATGCCTAAATAAATAGTAAAAATGGATGAGTAGGTGAGGGAAATGTGAAACCATCATTCTGACATTAACTGAGCACCAGGCACTGTGACAGGAAACTTGCGTATGTACTTTCTTCAGTTGTAAATTAAATATCAATACCCTCCCCTCCCCCTTTTTTTTTCAGAGAAATTCACTGGCCCAGAGAGTTTAAATAATTCATCCAAGGTCCTATAGATAATAAGTGATGGAGCAGAGATTCAAATCATGATCTCATTTCAAAGTCTACATTCTACATTCCAGAGATTCCAGATCCAGGTATTGTAAGGCATGGTGTGTTTTAAAACATGCTTACAAATTCTTTTGTGTTCCTTCCATCAAAAGGTGGTATCTTCGTCTCCTCCCCTTGAATCTAGGTCTAACTCAATAAAATACAGTGGAAGTGATGTTGTTGGCTTTTGTGGCTAGGCCAAAAAAGACCTCTGGCTTCCACCTAGTTCTCATGGTATACTCACTCTCAATGAAGCCACTCCCATGAGAGAAGTACGACTACCCAGAGATGGCCATGTTAGAAAGACCATAGGAAGGCGCTCTGATCAATAGTGTAGCTGAGATCCCAGCCAATACCCAGTGCCAACTGCCAGCCATGAGACTGAGACATCTTGGGCTCCAACCCAGTTGAGCTTTCAGATGACTACAGCTCCAGGGGACAAATAACTGCAACCACATGAGAAAGCCCACACAAGATCTGCCTAGCCAAGCCTTTCCTGAATTCCTGAACCACAAAATCATGAGTGAAATAAAATGATTTCTATTTCATATCACTAAATTTGGGGTAATCATTACACAGCAACAGTAATTAAAACTCAAGACAAGATTCAGAAACAATTCAGCCACAAAGCGTCAAGCAGGTTGGGCGCCCTCTCCGTCTTTACTGATCTTCCCTGGTCCATAAGCTATGAGTCGAAACTGACTCGATTGCAATGAGTTTGGTTTGGTCCATAAGCAGAACCCAAGAATAGCTTAGGGGATATGAGCATGGATTGTAAAGTCAGACAAACCTGAAGCATACCCTAACATTGCCACTTACTAGCTCCTGTGTGGCCTTCAGGTACTTAAATTTGTCTGAGGCTCATCTCTATAATAACGGTAATGATACCCATTCAGAAGCTGACATGAAGAGTAAATAAGATAAGGGATGTTAAGTACCTAGTTCAGCCCTTGTGCAAAGTATGCTTTCAATAAAGGTTAGCCTTTATCAGCATTAGTTCTCACCATTAAGTTCAAGGCAGATACTCACCTGGGCCAAATGTGGTCAGTACTGACCCAGGAATTGCAACATTGAGTCAGAGACAAGCCTTCTACATTAAGAGATTCCAGAAAAAGCAAGGTCAAGAATAATCTTTTTAAAAGCTTATGCAGATCCTGCTATCCTGCTACTAGATCCTTCTTAGGAGTAAGGGCTTACACTTAACTGTGATCCCTTTGGAAGCTTTTTCTTCTTTTTTAAGTATTAGTTGAAGCCAGCTCTTAAGTGCCCATTCTTTCTGTGCATAGGCACTTTAGTACAGCAAAGAAAAACATTGGAGAGAGATGCCCAGATTGGAGTGACAATCCACTCCAATTTTCTTAATCTGAATCATGTACCTTGAGTTAGTTTCTTAATATAATTACTTGTGTTTCCTCCTACTAAGGATGAGATTGTGTATTTGATAGTAAAAAAGTACACACAAATGGATAGATTTCCAAGCTTATGTGGTTTCAACAGTGATATTATTAAGAACATACACACAGATATCCTTGTTTGTAGCTTTAGAGCCTTTATCTTAAAATGTCCCCAGCATTCATGCATACAGGTTATTCTCCATTGTCACAGTCTTGCTCACATGATTAATTGTCAGTTTTAAATTGTGCACTTAACTCATGCAGAAGTGCACGTATCCTAAGTGTACAGTTCATTGAATTTTTATAAACTGAACACAGATATGTAGCCAACACCCAGATCAAGAAATGCTCTTGAGACTTTAATTGCTATTTTCTTGCTGCTTCAAAATATAAACTTAACCCCTGGAATTACAACAACCAGCCATTCTATGGTTAAGAGTGCAGGATCTAGAGTTAAATTTTCCAAGTTCTTTCCCCATCTCCACCACTTGCCTAACCCATCTGTGCCTGACGTTTCTCATCTATAATAAAGGCATAATTAAATACCCACCTCATAGACATTAAATGAGTTAATGCATGTAACGAGATGAGAAAGTGCCTAGCCCAAAATAAGCTCTCAGTAAACGTAAGCCATTTTTATTACTTGGTTCATTTCCCCCTTATACTATCTGTTACCAGATGGTGCCTAAAGTGAAGTGCTTGCTGAATGAATAGGAAGGAAAAATAGGAGGGCTTTACCTAACAGAATATAAAGTTTCAATGTAATTATACCATGCAGAGAAAGCAATGTGTCCTGTTTATATGGAAGACAAACAAGGAACTAGACTTTGACTTTGAGCCGTGAGAATGGCAGATGGGATTGCTTCCATGATCCATATTCACATTCAATCACAAGGCCAGAGAGAAACAGCTTTTAGGAGCCCAACAGGAATTGTCACCTCAGACTCCCTGTTCAATGAAACAGCCACTCCATTCTTTTTTTCTACACAGCTGTTCCTTACACCTTTCAACTGTTTGGCAACATGACTCTCATGAGAGTGAGTAAGAGTGTGTCAGATTCCACTGATCTTTAACATAACAGAAGAGTGGCGGCCACAATACACCAGAAAGGGCGCTTTCATTGATCCAGAGCACTGTTTCCATGACAGGGAAGAATCTTCTCACAACCAAAGTGCTAGAAGGACTGAAGCACCAATTAAAACCTTAGGTTATCATAGAGCAAGGTGGAATCACCCACATGGCCAGGAAGAGTCCCAATTTAGTGAGAGTAACGTTCACAAGCAACGCCATCGCTAAGAACTTACCAGAGTACCAACTTTTGTTTCATTTATTTGTAAGGTACTTGCCAAACACTCAGTGCTAAGCCTTTCTTTGATTTAAGCAAATCTAAACCATCTCTTCCTTTTCCTAGTAGAGAAATTGGTAATTTATTGAGCTATTTATTGCTAGAAATGTTTCCTTGTTCAGTCTCTGGAGTTAGAAATCCAGTAGACAGGAGTCATTAAACCAGAAATATTTGAACTATAGGTGTATGCAAAAGATAATTTGCTAATGTGTTGACGTTGTGTGGCTATTACACCCAGTCAGAGATCTTGCTGCCATTCTTTGTCATTATTTAAGATTATTGAAGAATTACTTTTCATATATAAATTAGATGCATGAGCTTTTAAGAAATTCTGTGATTTTTTTCATTCACGTGCTCTACTAAGCTACTTCGCTATTTCCGAAAAATGGGCTGTATTTTTAGTTTTCCCACTAAACAGGTGTTCATTCTGTGAGACCATAAAATTGAAATCATGATCATGATTTATATTACATCATTATTTAGCATAGACGATTGGCCAGAAGGCATTGCAGAGATTCATAGTTCTTGGTATACATGTGATACTCTTTACTTTCATGTTAGAGAATTGAGATGCAAGGAAAGAAGATAATAAAAATCTTAGAACTAAGTGCAAAAGCCCTTGAATTTTAAAACATTGTTAGGGTTATTTCTTCTAATGTATTTTTTCTTAGCTTCTCTAAGAAACTTAGAAGAGACACTGTCTTATTGAACCCAGTTCATTTGCCACATTCGAAATGTTTTCAATGGCAAACTATCTCATTTCTGGCAGAAAGCAGAGCATAAGAACTGAAGCAACAGACTTTACATAAAGTACACTCTGTACTTCCTCTCCAGGGTGAGAATAGTTTCCATCCCAGACACTCTCCAAAACCTGCTTTTGATGACAGTAGCAGCAAAAAAATTATTTCGCACGTACCAAAATGGGCAACGATAAATCTCGGATTTCTTTTCACAGCTTTGACGATCTTAATTTACCAATTGAGAAATTTACTTAGTGGGAATATTTGGGAATTCCAAATGAATTCACTTGTAGAAGCTCCATTGCCTCATGTGGAATAGTAGATGAAAAAACACTGTTGGCAATAAGACTTTTGGATTCGTTAAAAAAATAAAAATAAAAACAGTGTCATGTAAGCTTATCATAAATAAAGTAAAATTGGAGTTATAGCACTCTTTGTCATCATCACCTGCCTATATGGTATCAACACAAGTGTCTAAAAAAAAACTTCAAGGGAGCAATTGATATGGAGGTTTTTTACAATAATGAAGATATTGGATTGTGTATTATTTAAAAGAGAGGAAAACTATTTTCCTTCTCCTCTTGTTTTCAAACTCACTTAGAACCACAAGTTAAGTCCTCCTGTCCTAGCAATACCAAAGACAGAAGAGGAAAATGAGGCAGAGTCCAGCTTCCACTTGGTTAGTTACTGTGTTAAGTAACTATTTAAGACTTACAGTCTCACATTGACTAAGTAAAAGTACCAGGTTTGAAATATGTATTTTTAACTTTGCTTCCAGAGCTTGAATGTGGGAAAATGGTAGAAGAGGCATATGCACTGATGTGCAGGCCATGATAGTGTGGTGCTAGGGTAACTATGCCTGCAAGAAAGGTACACCCAGAGGGGCCAACATTCACCTTTAGAAAACCAGTTGCTGTTGAATCGACCCGGACACATGGCAACCTTGTGTGTGTCAGAGTAGATCTGTGCTCCATAGGATTTTTAGTGGATGACTTTTGAGAAGTAGATCACCAAGCCTTTCCTCTGAGGTACTCTGGATGGACTCAAACCTCCAACCTTTCAGTTAACAGCCAAATGTGTTAACTATTTGCACCAACCAGGGAATCCTCTACCTGCACAGATGCTGGCATTGTCCTAGTATGAGGAGAGCTATGCTCAGATTTCAACTTTGAAGGTTATGAGGTAGGAAGTGGCTTATTGATTTCTATAGTCCCTATCAACACAGAATAATCACAGGGGCAGGGTAAAATGAACCTTCATAATACCTCTTAGTTTCATGCATTTACAAATTTCTGATTTCTCCCAAAACTTAAATTACCCCTCTTTTATCGTCCATATCAGTAGTGATGAAAAGCTAGAGCAGATCCTCAGGGCTCTCTGTATTTGTACGTCTCCTGGTTTTGAAGTGAAGACTAAGCTGAAATGGGAGTGAGAATATTTTAAATATCACGAATAAGGTGTTTACAAGAAAACGACTGGAATAGAAGATTTCAGCAAAGTTTCAGAATGCAAGATAAACCACAAAAATCAATTGGATTCCTTTACACCAACAGAGAGAACCTTGAAGAGGAAATCACCAAATCAATACCATTTACAATAGCCCCCAAGAAGATAAAATACTTAGGAATAAATCTAACCA
>NW_004444040.1:6106547-6127992 GCF_000243295.1 Trichechus manatus latirostris
GGACCTATTATACTGCCACGGTAGTCAAGACAGCCTGGTACTGGTACAACAACAGATACATAGACCAATGGAACAGAGTTGAAAACACAGATATAAGCTCATCCACCTATGAGCAGCTAATATTTGACAAAGGCCCAAAGTCCATTAACTGGGGAAAAGACAGTCCCTTTAACAAATGGTGATGGCATAATTGGATATCTATATGCAAAAAACTGAAACAAGACCCATATCTCACACCATGTACAAAAACTAACTCAAAATGAATCAAAGACTTAAATATAAAATCGAAAATGATAAAGATCATGGAAGAAAAAATAGGGACAACTCTAGGAGCCTTAATACGTGGCATAAACACAATACAAACCATAAGTAACAATGCACAAGCACCAGAAGAGAGACTATATAAATTGGAGCTCCTAAAAATCAAACACTTATGCTCATCCAAAGACTTCACCAAAAGAGTAGAAAGACAACCTACAGACTGGGAAAAAAATTTTGGCTATGACAAATGTGATCAGCGTTTTATCTCTAAAATCTACTAGATACTGCAAAACCTCAACAGCAAAAAGACAACCCAATTAAAAAATGGGCAAAGGATATGAACAGGCACTTCACCAAAGAAGATATTCAGGCAGCTAACAGGCACATGAAGAAATGTTCATGATCATTAGCCATTAGAGAAACGCAGATCAAAACTACAATGAGATATCAACTCACCCCAACAAGGCTAGCATTAATCCAAAAAACACAAAATAACAAATGCTGGAGAGGTTGTGGAGAGACTGGAACACTTGTACACTGTTGGTGGGAATGTCAAATGGTACAACCACTTTGGAAATCGATTTGGCGCTTCCTTAAAAAGCTAGAAATGGAAGTGTCATATGATCCAGCTATCCCGCTCCTTGAAATATATCCTGGAGAAACAAGAGCCGTCACACGAATGGATATATGCACACCCAAGTTCATTGCAGCACTGTTCACAATAGCCAAAAGCTGGAAGCAACCTAAGTGTCCATCGATGGACAAATGAATAAACAAACTATGGTATATCCACACAATGGAATATTATGCAACGATAAAGAACAACGATGAAGCTATGAAACCTCGTATAACTTGATGGAAGCTGGAACTTATTATGCTGAGTGAATTTAGTCAGTCACAGAAGGATAAATACTGTATAAGACCACTATTATAAGAACTCAAGAAAAGGTTTAAACACAGAAGAAAACATTCTTTGATGGTTACGGGGGTGGGGAGGGAGGGCGAGGGTTATTCACTAACTAGATAGTAGATAAGAATCATCTTAGGTGAAGGGAAGGACAGAACACACTACAGGGGAAGCCAGCACAGCTGGACTGAACCAAAGCTAAGAAGTTTCCTCAATGCAATCAGATACTTTGAGAGATAGAGTAGCAGGGATGCGGGGACTGGTGACCATGCTCTCAGGGGACATCTATGTCAACTGGCATAACAGACCTTGTTAAGAAAGTGTTCTACATCCTACTTTGGTGAGTGGTGTGTGGGGTCTTGAGAGCTTGCAAGCGGCCGTCTAAGATGCATCAATTGGTCCCAACCACTTGGAGTAAAGGAGAATGAAGAACACCAAAGATACAAGGAAAGTATCGGCCCAAGAGACAGAATGGGCCACATAAACCAGAGACTTCATCAGCCTGAGACCAGAAGTACTAGATGGTACCTGGCTACCACCAATGAACATCCTGATGGGGAACACAACAGAGGGTCCCTGATGGAGCAGTAGAATGATGGGATGTAGAACTCAAATTCTAGTAAGAAGATCAGACTTAATGGTCTAAGACTGGAGGCACCCCCAGAAAGCATGGCCGCTGGTCTCTCCATCACCCCAGAACTGGAACAATTTCCGAGGCTGACTCTTCAGATAGGGATTGGACTGGACTGTGGGATGTGGAGCGGTACTTGTGAAGAATGTACCTCTTAGACAAGTAGATACAGGAGACCAAAGGGGCGGCTTCTGTCCAGAGCTGAGATGGGAAGGCAGAGAGAGTTAGGAGCTGGTTGAGTGTTCATGGGGAATCGGGGGCGGAGGGGAGGAGTGTGCTGTCATAGAATGGGGTGAGTGGTTGGGGTCTCATAACAATGTATGTAAAAAAAAAAATTCTGTATGGGAGACTGACTTGCAATGTAAACTTCATTTAATTACAACAATAAAAAAAAAAGAGAGAAGGAAAAAAAAAAAAAGAATAAGGTGTTTATTTGTGTGCAATTACCTGGAATAGAAAAATGAATCTTTCAGGAAGTTTCACCCCAGGTTATCCCATCAGTCATATCTTGGGAGACAGACATTTGTCAAAAAGTCCCCTGAGATCTCTGACTCATCTCAACCAATTAAGTACTATTGACAATTCAAACTTTTGTTAAAGAGACATAACACAAGACATATGAAATAGTCTCTTAGCTGTGGCATGAAATTTTAAAAAAAGTTTAATTATTTAATAAACTTTCTATACATTTTACATGTCAGGGACCATGCTAGATTCTGACAGTGCTAACAAAATCTAAAAATCTTCTTAAGAAAACAGAAAAATTAATGGAAAAATTACAAAACAAAGTGCAAAAATATATTTATTTTTTCATTAAACCTTTTTGGAGCCCTCACTATATTCATTAACAGCATGTGATATGCAGATGACACAATCTTGCTCACTGAAAGTAAGGAGGACTTGAAGCACTCATTGATGAACATCAAAGACTACAGTCTTCAGTATGGATTGCACCTCAACATGAAGAAAACAAAAATCCTCACAACTGGACCAATAAGCAAAATCATTGTAAATGGAGAAAAGACTGGTGTTATTAAGGATTTCATTTTACCTGGCTCCACAATCAACATCCATGGAAGCAGCAGTTAAGAAATCAAATGATGTATTGCATTGGGCAAATCTGCTGCAAAAGACATCTTTACAGTGTTAGAAAGCAAAGGTGTCGCTTAAGGGATTAAGATACACCTGACCCAAGCCATGGTATTTTCAATCACCTTATGTGCATGTGAAAGCTGGACAGTGAATCAAGAAGACCGAAGAATTGATGCCTTTGAATTGTGGTGTTTGCGAAGCATACTGAATATACCATGGACAGCCAGAAGAACAAACAAATCTGTCTTGGATGAAGTACAGTAAGAATGCTCCTCAGAAGCAAGGACAGTGAGACTTCATTTCAGGTACTTTGGACATGTTATCAGGGGGGATCAGTCCGTAGAGAAGGACATCATGTTTGATAAAGTAGACAGTCAGAGAAAAAGAGAAAGACCCTCAACACAGTGGCTGCAACAATGGGCACAACGATCGTGAGGATGGTGAAGGACCAGGCAGTGTTTTGTTCTGTTGTACATAGTGTCGCTATGAGTCGGAAGTGACTCTGCGGCATCTAACAAAGCATTACTATATTCTAGGCACTGTTCTGGAGACATAGCCCTAACAACCAACAAAGTCCCTCTCCTCATGGAGTTTATTTTCTAATGCGGGGAGAGAAACTGTAAAAAATGAATAAATGTAAAATATAAAGTCAGGTGGGCCTCTGAGCTATGAGGAAATATAAATGAAAGCAAAGGGAGAGAGGCGAATGGGCTCTGTTAGAGAGGAATGGAAGTCTTCACTATGGTTGTGAAATTTGAATAGAAACTTGAATGAAGTACAGTGGGCAAACAAATAAGGATGTTTCCAATTTGGCCTGGGAGAAATTTAAGTGACTTTGTCTAACAGAGACATTTAATTATAGTATCAAATGAAAAGTGGAAGTTGAACCAGCAGAGAATAAATAGACCAAAACTTAGTTTGCTAAAAAAACTTATTTTTTCTTAGGTCCAATTGTGTATCAAATTTGAGAAAATTTCAGGGAATGACAACTTAACTTTGTTAGAAGAAGTGAGTGATTGGTCAAACAAAAAGTCAGACAAACAGCAAAAAGACAAACAACCCAATTTTAAAAATGGGCAAAGGACTCGAATAGACATTTCTTCAAAGAAACTATAAAAATGGCCAGTAAGTATATGAAAAGATGCTCAACATCATTAGTCATTAGTGAAATACAAATCAAAACCACAATGAGATGCTACTTCACACCCACCAGTATGGTTATAATTATTTAAAAATTATTTAAAAAAAAAGAATCAAATGGTGAAAATGTGAAGAGATTTGAATCCTCATCCATTGTGGTGGGGATATAAACTACTGCAAATGCTGTCGAAAACAATTTCATGGTTCTTCAAAAAACTAAAACTAAATGTGATATTACCATATGAGCCAGCAGTTCCTAACCCTACATACATGCCCCAAACAACTGAAATCAGACACAAAACAAATATTTGTACACAAATGTTCATAGAATCACTATTCACAATAGGCAAAAGATAGAAACAACCCAAATGTACATAAATGGATGAATGGATAAACGAACTGCAGCATTTCCATACAATTGAATCTAGTTCAGCCATTAAAAGGAGTGAAGTACTGAAACACGCTACAATATGAGTGAACCTTGAGAACATTATGCTCGGTGAAAGAAGCCAGAAACAAAAAGTCAAATATTGTATAATTCCATTTATACTAAATAATCCAGAATAGGCAAATCTAAGCCTTCTCCACTTCCCATAAACTGCAATTGCACCATTTGACAATTTGAGATTAGGGATCCTCAGTGTGTGTAGGTGAACAATCTGCAGCATCATTGTCCTAGGTTCTTATTTCTAATTTCTAGCCCTTACTTCAGACCAGTGAATCAGAATATCTCAAAGGGAAATCAGGAAATCTTAATTTTCAACAGATGTGAGGATGAGGAATGATAAACCTTCTAAAGAAGAAATGAGATCATTCTAGGCAAAATGAACAGTAGATACAGAAGTTCTGAGGTCGGCAAGTTTCAAGGAGGAGAAAGGTCATTGTGGCCAGAATATAGTCATCAAATTGTAGAGTGATGGAGGATAAGGTGAAAAGGCAGGCAGGCTTCAAACTGGGAAGCATCTCCTGGACCATGGCATGGAATTTTGGGTTTGTTTCCAAAGGGTAATGGGAAGCCACTGGCAGATTTTAAATACAAGACAAAGACACAAGTGGAGTAGTTCTAAGACACTACTGGAAAGTTTTAAGGAGACCAAGTGGCACAATCATTAAGAGCTGAAGGTTCAAACTCACCCAGCAGCTCCATGGGAGAAAGACCTAGTGACCTGCTCGCATAAAGATTACAGCAAGAAAACCCTATGGGGTAGTTCTACTCTATCACATGGGGTTGCTATGAGTCAAAAAGCAACTCCAGGGCACCTAAGAACAGCAACGAAACAAATCTTACATCTTCACTGATCTTTTTCTTAGTACACATGTTTTGGAGGCTAAGGTAAGCAACCTTGAATTCATGGCATTATTTTGGCTAAAAAATAAGTTTCTTTTTAGAAGGCATCTATTTACTATTGTACATCCAACCAAAAAGATACAAAACTGCTTTGATTTTACAAAGTTTAACAGGTATTTCACCTATATCAACTCCAGAGCAGCTAGAGAGAAAAAACTTCTTAGATCTTATCAACAACATCAGTTAATTCTGCATCGAAGTTGCCCTGGAGTACATGGAATTTGATGTGCTACAGCTGTGGTTTCATGTGTAGAAAGGTGTGCAGGCCCTGAAAGAAGTCTCAATACACCTTTTAAAGTAGGGGTGAGGTAATCTTCTAAGCACATTTGTATTGTATCTATTGCCTGGTCTATTTCTCAATCCCATCATTAATTTTTCCTCGACAGTATCTAAATAAACAGTCCCTTAGAGGCAATGCATAAACTGATTTCATAGCAATCTTCATTTCTTTCTTTGTATGCTCTTACCTTAGAGTAGGTTCAGTCCTCAGCTAGAACCAGAATAGCTTCAAAGAGAAAGTAGATGGAGAAGGCTTAGTGTGGAACTCAGAGGATAGAGTCTCCTCGCAGCTTGAGAAATGACACAATACATTAGACAAAGCTACAGCAAACAAAAATCAATGTTTACTGTCCAGCTAGTGCTTAAAAATGTAAAAAAGATTGATTTCATTGCTCTGAATGAAAAATAAAATAGCTGCTAGATCAGTGATTCCTAACTGGGAACGAATTGTGACCCTCCCCTGCCCATGACATTTAAAACTATCTGGGGACATTTTTGGTTGACATGACTAAGGGGTTTTTAGGCATCTAGTGGGTAGAGTTCAAGGGTGATGGTAAACATCCTGCAATGCCCAGGACAGTCTCCTCCTCCCTCTACACACAACCTGGAAGGTATCTCTTCTGTCCTGCATCGTCACCCAACAAATAATAAAAGAGATCCCTGGAGAAATAATACCCCTGCAAAACTGATGTCAAATCCAGGATTAGAAGCAAGCTTCCTAGAAGAGAAAATACCAATGTCAGAGAGAAAGAGATATATTGAGATATATTGCATTGCAAGGAAAGATAATTTGTAAAGCTGCATGAATTTTCTTGCCAAAGATGATTTCATGTCAACTGTGAAATCTTTTTGTGAGAAAGAGCTTGGCTGTCTGTAAGTACTCATGTGTATACCAATGAGGGTAATGGAAGTGATGGACAGAGAAGAGCATTTAGGTGCATATGACCATCTAAAATCATGTTCTTCTAGGTGAAGTCTGCAGAAGGTATGGGGATTTGGAACTAATTGTGCAATCCATTCTAGGCCATTGTGTTTCTTAGAAGAACGGCAGTAGCAATGAGGAGAAAAGAATTGGGAGTCAGAATTCTGGATTCATGTTTTGTATCTGACTCTAGCTAACTGTAATCATTGAACGAGATACTACCTTCCCGTGTTTGATGTTCTCATCTATAGATTGGGAAGATTAGAATAATTGGCTCTAATATCTTTTCCAGTTCTTATAGCTCCATGGTATGGTGCTTGGCATTGTGTCACTTAGTTAAGCTGGAACTTCATTACCCAGAATGATCTGATCTAGATAATTTGGAATTGGGTTGGTCATAAGCCTTAGTAGGGTTGGCCACAAGAGAGATTTACATGAGAATTGGAAGGTCTGTGTGAAGCTTAAGTATGGCTGCAGCTAGTTCCAGTTCTCTGGCTCACCTTGCTAATATGAGGTAGCACCTCCTCCAGCAGCTAGCCCGATGCAAATGGTACTAACTTCACTGTTAAGTTTAGAGGCACTGATAGACAGACATAGGCGCTCATTTGTCTTCAAGGGTCCTCGTGTATTCTCATTGGTCCAGGTTTGTCCACATTGGTTCGAAGTTTTCTGTATTCTTCCTTACTTTATGTCCAAGCTTAATTTTTTTCCCTGCTATCTCTGACCCGCAGCAACTTCAAGCCACTTCCAGATGTAGAGACAAGCTTTCCTTAGACTTTTTTGCAAGATCCCACAATTGTGTAAGAACTAATATTTATAATAATTCCTTTATTTCATATCTCTCATAGGGTTTTGCTTCCCTGACCAAAATCTGCATGGTATACAACAGTGTTAATGACTAAGGGAGGCAATGGAGGTTAAACCCCAGTAGATATTATAAAGAAACTGAAAGAGGGAAGTTGCAAAATGAAGAAAGAAATGAAAAAATAGATAGGTAAGGAATCAGTAAGTGTTTTTCATATGCATCTAATGCCTATAAAACATAGTCATTCACCATTTTTCTAAGCATCATGTAGGTATGTAGACCTTTAGAAAAGTTACACTCAAGGTGAGAAGTTGAGAATGCAACTCAGAAAATAATAAAATTAAAGCTAGAATAGCATGTTCCAAAAGGTGTTGAAAAGGTACTATCTAATAATAATTCTGGGAAATATTATCTTCTATCCCCATACTCAAATAACTATGCTTTAAGAATATTTTACAAAAGTCTAGCAGTTATGCAACAATTTAGCTACAATTGATCCACTATTTCCCTACTAACTTAAACATCAGTTTTCCCCCTCCTATATATAGGGTTACTATGAGTTGGAATTCAACCTGATGACAATGGGTTTGGTTTGGGTTAGATAAGTATAATAAAAAGGAAAACAAATAATCTTTCAGAAATTCTATACTAGAAAATACAATGAAGTATCTACTACAAACACTTCAAGAGTTTAGAGAAAGGGATGCCAATATGAGGTCCAATAATCTTGGAGAACTTCATGAAAGAAGTAGGCTTTTTACTGGGATATAGGAAGAAAACTATTTATATGGTTAGAAAAGAGAAAGGATAAAATTAAGTGAATTTGTAAAATGGAGAGGAAGCCAACTTTTGGTAAATAATTATCTGATGGGTTACATTTTAGAGGGCTCTGAAAGTTAGACAAAGGTACTTAGCCTGTTATTCATAGGAGTTAGGAAGTCTTAAAGATTTTTGAATAACTAAATGTATGAAATATATTAAATGCTTTTCCCAGAATCACTCATCTAGTAAACGATAGTCAGGATTCAAACCCAACAGCTCTTGCTTTAAGGTCTGTTATTTTAGCCTCTAATATTGGATCCCTTAGTAGTTCCACTTAATAGTAAGTCCATTGAGGCAGAAATAGATTAATAAACAATCTGAGAATAGGTTGGTAGGTTTCTTCACAATGGCTTACACCTGGGGGAACATGCAGACTTGGACACGGGTATGTTGGAAGCAATGCACCAAGGAAGTTGCAAACCTTATATCCTAGTTATATTTGAGGGATCCCCATGAGCTCAATGAGGTCATAGACCTGACTTTAAAGGGATCCATCCAGTTGAAATTAAAAACAGAAGCTACAGATTTAGCACCAAAAGACAAAAATGTAACCAAGCCCAAAGATTTCCTGGCAGGAACAAAAGGTTATGGAAAACTCATCTCCTGCTTGTCTGGTCTAGTAAAACCTGACTGAATTATTAGAGAAAAGTAAAAAATTAAAATTAAAAACTCCATTTGCAGGATTTGTACCAAGGGAATTTTTAGTGTTGGACTGAAAAGCACAGATGTGAGGTACAACTGATTCCAAAACAGTAGACGTGTTATGAAACCACTTGGATAATTATGACTTGCCACTGCAGTTCCATTTGGTTCATAAACTGAAGTGTACCCCTGCTAAGTGCACAGATAGTCCTCTAGTTTTCCAGAGCATGCTCGCATGTCTGTTGAAGTGCTTAAAGGAAAAACAGAGACCGAGAGCCTCAGTAACAATACGAAATTTGGATATTTTTCTAATTCTTTCCTCCTTTTTTCCCAATTATTCTCCTTCTTTATTAGCAAATTACACCTTATTACGCTCAAAGAAATAGCCTGGGATGAGTTATTAATATAGAGGCCAGGCTGTCCACATTGGTCAATGTGAATGCCAAATTGTGCATGTGTAAACAAATAAATGAGAAAGAGGGAGAGAGATTGAGAAACACTAGCTTGGGATTTATAGTTCATTTTGAACACTTTTCTCTTTTTATTTCAATAAATCATATTTGTTAAAGGACAGAAGAGTGAAAAAGTTTTCCATTAACTTAGTGACAAGAAAACTCAATGGACTTCAAGTTCAAGATCATAAAGTAAGAACTTTTGCTTACTTCTCTGTCTAAAATTTTCATTAATTTAAGATTGAATTATTTAAAAATAACAAATATGTAAAATCCCTGAAAACAAGAAAAGGTGACGTTAGTATATCAGAAATTTTTAGCAATTTCTGGTTCCCTCTCACTTCCTGCATATTCAGAGGGGCTGGCATCAATATCTTATTCCTGACTAAAATCTCAATAATTGTATCCTTTAAAAATGCAAGATCTTCCTGGGAAGGGTTCCCAGCATGGGCTTTGGGTCTTGTAGAGAAACCAAGTAGAGCCTCAATCAGTGTTATAAAAGAGAATAAACAAGAGTATTTTTTGGAATTTTTTAATTGTTAACACATTTAATCAAAAGGCTAAATAATATAATGGATAACAATAAAAAATAATTAGTGATTTAGAAGAATAGATCAACTAAACTTCACAAAATAAAAGGCAAAAAGATGAATAGATGAGAAATAGGAGAGAAAGTTTAGTAAAACTGAAAGATGAGCACACCAAATACAGTGTCCATGTAGCAGAATTCAAGAAGAAGAAGAAAAAAGTATAAAAATTAGAGGGCAGTGTCAAAAACTGCAAAAAGCCCTACTGTAAAAAGTAGGATTTTGCCGTACTTTCAAGTCAACAAGTTAGCTTGTCACAGTTTACGAATGCTAGCAGAAGACATGAGACTCCTGGGTCAGAGACAAAAGTCTTTGATAATACTACAACAATAAAACGAGTATCAGTATATTTGTGTTAGTTTCCCTTACCCCCTAATCCTGTAGAGGTGATGTAGATGGGTTCAGATTGATGTCTATTATAGGAGAGGAATCCCAAAATTAGAAAACCTGAATCTTTTATAATGGACAATAAGCCTGAAGATCTTTTATCTGGCAGGTGATACTATCTCTAACTTCCCAGGTTGTATGCAAACTTGCTCTTCATTCTGGACAGAGACACTATTTCTGCATTCCAAGGCTGTTTGTTTTACAATTATCCTTGAAAAGATAGTCTGTAACAACAGCAGTCAGTGTGTCTGCTTGTAAGATGTACAGAAAAGACTGTTCTTCCAACAGTCAAAATATAATCAAAGGTATGTTAGGAAATTTCTATTTCCATAAGATAAAGAAAGTATCAAAACTTCAGCCAAAAAGGATCACCAACGGATTAACAGGAAAATTTTTAAAAGACACAAACTACCGTGTTTTTACACAAACAATGCACACTTCTATGTTTGTCAGTCTCACCCTCCTCCACGAGCTGTTTTCGTAAGTGTCACTATGCCATTTTATTTTTTACATGTTGCTGTGAAAACAATTAGTATAGCATGCTTATGAAAATACCTTGTGGGGTGGGAGGGGGTGGTTGGCAAAAAATGGTAGAAGGCATGTGTTATTTGCATAAAAATATGGTAGTAACATTTCTGATTTGTAAGGAGAAGGAGCTAATCCTGAAGACCTCTCATATGAGTTGGGATCTTGTACTAGGATGTTTTGTCATCAACTTGGCTAATGATAAATTTGGACCACAATCCCCTTACCTGTATGGCACTGCTTGGAGTTGGGCAAAATAGGAATTTTCAGAAGATTAGCATTGACATTTATTCTCTGAAGACTGTCACAAGGAGGCATGGTAACAGATGCAGAGATGCTTGGAAGTTTCAGTTTATTCTCAGTCTCTCATGTTCAATGTCCAATTCTTCTTCACTACTACAATCCATGTTAATTAACAGCTTCTTCTGGACAATAACCAGATTCTTGCCTTTGGATTCACAAAAGAAGATTTCTTGTAGATTTCTCAACCAGCTTCACCTTCATGATCCCACTTGGTGGCTGAAGGTTCTTGGCTTATCAGATGGAATAGTTGGCGATTCTGTGATCCTGCAATTCTCCATTCCCCCCGACTTCAATTCTCTAGCTCCTCTAAGAACTGTGTAAGGTCTAATTTATTTAATAAAACTCTTGCTGCATAACTCATAACAGTTTTGCCTTCCTGTTTGAAATCTGACTGATACAAACTCCCAAGGACTGCGACGTAAGAGGAAAGTTGAGCCTGAACTAAGTAGAACCTCATACTGATTGCGACCCAGTTTCAAATAAATTTAGTCTTTGAAATTTAATTACAGTAATATCTGAGACTAATGCCTCTAGGGACCTATCAAGAACCCCCAGACCAAAAAAAAAAAAAAAAAACTTAAATACTTCTGAAGAAAGTTAACATCATCTGAGGTCTCAAATCATTTTGCAAATAAACATCCTCCAAACATATGAAGAGATAAGTCAACATGGAAGAAAAAATAACAGAAAAACACCCAAAGTTTTCATATTTTACATTGATCAAGTATAGACTTTTAAAAAGCTATATTTATTATGGTGAATAACGTAAAAAATAAGACAGAGAATTCAAGTAAGATTTAGAACTTTAATAAAACTTTCTTGAAAAGTTTAGAACTAAAAAATACTGTAATCAAAATAAAGATCTAAATATGTGTAATAACAGATGAAGACACAAAGTAGTGAAATAGAAAATAAGTCAGCAAAAACATCCACAAGGAAACACAGAAAGATAAAAGGATATAAAATGCAAAAGACTAAAAGCCACAGAGAGTACAGTTAGAAAGGCTAATTACTTTGAATTGGAGTGCTGGAACAGAGAAAACAAACACTGGAATAGGTTCAATATGTGGATAGATCATGGCTGAGAATTTTATAATGCTGTTGAAATACATTAAGTCATCGACTGAAAAATCGTAATAAATTCCAAATAGGATAAGTAAGAAAGAAAGCACATAGGTCCATTATAGTAAAACTGATGATTAAAGACAATTAGAAAATATTCAGATCAGAGCAAAAGACAAATTTCTTTCAAAGTAGCAACAATTAGATGGAGAGCTGACTTCTCAATAGAAAAATAGAACCAGACAAAAAATGAAATGATGTATTAAATGTTTTGAAAGAAAATAACTATCAACCTATAATTCTGTGCCCACAAAAATATCCTTCAAAAATGAAAGTGAAATAAAGACTTTTTTACTCAGACAGAACTGAAAGAATTATGACCAGAAGATCTCAGTAAAGAAGATATAATTGGTATTCTTCAACTAGAATGATCACTGAAATAATGACAAAAGAATGTACAATTAATAAGCTAGTATGGTGGAAATTCAATAATAAAAATCAAGAATGCATGAGAGTACAAAAAAATAGAGAAAATGTCCAAGGAGCATGTGGAATAAAGAAAAAACAATAATATCATAGATTTAAAACAAAATACTACAATTAAAAGGTGAATGTTTTCATACTGGATAAAATCAAAATCCAACTGTGTTCTGTTTTTAAGCAACTATATCTAAAGCATATAAATATAGAAAAGGCAGAAAATGAAAGGCTGGAAAAAAAATCTGGTGTAACTATATGACTGTCAGAAATGAAGACTGAGGCATTAAGGGCTAAGTATTGCACTGGTTTGTTTAAGTGGTAAAGCTGTATTTCAAACACGTGTCCTCTTTATCTAAAGCCCATTTTCTTTCCATCACCCTAATGTGCCATCTCAATTTTATCAGTAAAGAGATATTTAGTAACCACTAAGTCTGTGCAAAGTACTGTCACTGGGAATGTACTTTCTATAACCAGAATTTCAGTTAACATAATAAGCCACATTGCTGTCCTCAGAAGAATAATGTTTGTTTTTTTTTTTAAAGTGTCAGATATTAGTGTCTCTATCTGACCAACTTAAAAATAGATTATTATTAGAAAAATACTGTTCTGGCTCTGCCACTGCTTATGAAAACCTGATTTAAAGTTGAAACATTGCCGCTGTTGTTTCATAGTCAATGGCTACCAGAATATGAAATGATCAACTAAATTATTTGAAACATCATGTTGGTATGAGAGCAAGTTTATGTGTTTTGGCCCATTTTTCTTGGCCTAGAGAAAATGAAGGTCCATTGCTTCTGTTGGCCTTTAGCAGTGCTGAGGTCAGAGAACACACTGCCCTAGCCTTAAAAAACAGACTTGCGTCATCTGTCTTGTCTGGCAAGTTCTAACTCATCTCTTTCTCCCACCACCACAAAACCACATACCTCAGGGGGCCCTGGGAAACAGCAAAATGTAACATATCGGTTTTGGTTTGATGTTCTGCTTTACCACATACATTCAGGAAAAAATGGAACTACATGTGCATTAAGTGCAAATGGACTAAACCACAGCATTTGGTGAGACCCATTGGAGAAGAAACCATGGAATCTTGCCATACTGTTGTCAGTCTGGGGAATTCTTGGTGTGTTTGTTATATGTCTTCTCTATCTTTTTCTCTCATTTTGACACCTGATAAGCAATCCTTCTTCAAGGATATAGCACAGCAAAATTAGGTGTGGGTTATTTTGAAAGCCATTGGCATATGTAGAATGGGCAGGAATTTCAATTTTAATTAGAAAATGATGTTTACTTCTTGAAATTTTCTAGACCTAACTTCTGTTCACTGTCTTCATCCATCTTGGGTAGAGGTGGGAAGAAGCTATATCTGGTGAGTAAACAGAATACATGAATTGAGCACTCAAAATTATTCTAAGTTCAGAGGCTGAACTTGCCAAGTGGGCATTTTCCTATCATCAGAGTTTGTAGAGTTTAGTTGCTCCATGTTCAAATAAAGGAATATGAATATAATAGTATTGTTTTGACTTCTTAAATAAACAGGATATATTCAGAAGAAGACCCTCCACCCAATGAACCGACACAGTGGCTGCAACAATGGACTCAAGCATAACAACAATTGTGAGGATGGTGCAGGACCAGGTAGTGTTTCATTATGTTGTACATAGGGTCAGTATGAGTCGGAATCAACTCGACGGCACCTAACAACATTCAGATAAATCTTTCATATTCTATATTACATTGGAAATCACATACTTATTAGTATTCAGGAAATAAGAGGTGTTTTAAAAGCCCTAACTATATGCCACACAGAGTTTTAGGCACTTCACAGGTTATCTCTAGTTTAAATGGCACAATAAGTTAGGTATTATTGTTCCCATTTTCCACATGAGAGAATTATATCTAATCTCATGCAAGGAGTTCATGACTATATTAAATACCACATGTTTTACTATAACACAATAATGACATTATTTGGGAATTGTTTCCACCACGGTCTTTGGTCCAGGAGATCAACTGTTGTATAAATATCAGTAGCCAAATTCGGTCTAGAAAAGAGATCTAGAGATCTAATTCCAAAAAGTCAGCCACTGAAGACCATATGATGTACAGTTTTATTCTGACACACATGGGGTTGCCATAGTCAGAACCAACTCAACAGAAGTTGGTTGGGTTTGGTTTTTAGATTGATAATCAGCAGATCTGGTCTATCATTTGTTTTCCTTTTCTTCATTCTCAGGTGAGTCTTCTCCAATGTCATAGAAAAGACGGACTCTGGAATTGCTAAGATGATACCATTCTTGGCACGTATGGTCTCCTTGGATCATATACCTTTCCCTGCTCATCACCATGACTTAGATTGGGCAGGCGTGGGTCATATGACCAGTCTTCAAAGAATTAGTAAGAAGTCTTGTATGAACCACACAAACAGAAAAGAAGAATGGTACTCCTAAAGGACTGGCTCTGCTTTTAGACAAAGAGATATTAGCAGTCAAAAATAAACAATGCTTACATCAGCTGCCAAGATTTAGTATAAAATGCAGTATTTGGAAAAGATGCAGATTTTTATAGCAAATGATTGAATAGCTCATTAGAGAGCACACTTAAAACTTGGATTAGTAAATCAGCATGTGTTTTATATCAATTAACTTACATATGTCTTTATCACTTTGATTTATATAAAGTAAAAAAAAAAAAAAAAAAAAACAGTTGCCATGGAGTTGATTCTTATTCAACAGGATGAATTTCTCTAACTAGGCGGAAATTTTAACGTTTAAGATAATTTCTGTAGATAACCATAATAATAAGGACCAGGAGCACTCCCTCAACCTATTTCAGAGGAATCTTGGAAAACAAATAAAAGGTAAACAAACAAACAAAAATTCTTATTTAAACAACTAAACAGTAAAAACAATTGTATACACCGAAAGAGAGTGAAGGCAAAGTTGCCAAACCACCACTGAGTCCTTGTTTCATGAAGTTTGTAGCATTTAAGTAATCTGGGTCACATTTTGCATCTCAGGAGGCTGATATTACTTAGAAGAAAGTAAACTCTTTGCCTGCAGACCCCTGTGTATAGTTTCCCCAGACATTTCTTGACTTTATGCTCTGACCATGGTGCTGAATCCTGGAGGGCCACAACTTGGGCAACCCTAGACAGGCTTGAAGAGTGCAGGTTTAAATAGTTGATTCAAAGTCACAGTAGGATACTTACGTTTTGAGGGAAAGAGATATTCTATTCTTCACTTTGTTGAGAAGCAGGAACTGTGACGTGAGATAAGGCAGAGGCCCCAACCCAAAGGAATGCTACTGTAACTGACTCTAAATCAGGGAAGAGCATTTAGCTTTGCTTTCTTGTAAAACTGTGCTTAATACTTCTGACTCAGTACTGCACAGGATCATTAATTATTTTGGGGAACAAATTAATTGTAGACACTAGTTTCATTAGAGAGAAAAAAAAAGTCTTGCTAGTTTAACGTGTCAAAAAATGCAATTTACTAAAGATATAAGCTCCATGAGGGTAATGTTTTGTTATGTTTTGTTCTGTGTATGCCTACAGTATCCCTAGTATGTTAAACAGTACATCATATCTAGAATGCATTGTTTTTTTGGTGGTTGAAAAAATATTTCTTCTACTGACTCTGTGATATTGAGTAAATCATTACTCTTTCTATTTCAGTTACTTAATATTTAAGTAGTACCTAGATCACAGGGTTGTGTGACGATTAAGTGAGATAAAATATATAAAGTATTTAATAGAGTCTCACTAGTAATAGTCAATAAAGAAAAATAATAAGTATTATTTAATGTTATAAAAGCAGACAAGTGCATGATACCTATTAAATGGATTCTTATATCAAGGCCTTTCAAAATGAAAATCCTTTTCTTAATACTTGGAATTTCAAATTCATATGATTATCTCAGGAAATCAAAAATTTCCAAAATATGTAAACAGCAGGAGATCTTTAACATCACCAAATTGACTGCCAAGTTCATTCACTCAACTCTACATGGAAGATGTTAAAAAAAAAACTATGGAGCTCAACTTCTATAAAAACATTCACTATAACCTTCTACACAGGAAATATGAACTACAATGTCCTAAAAGAAATAAAAAATCAATTATACAGCTCCCAACATAAATAGAAATGCTCAAAATAATCCAACTAAATATTAGAGAGTAGAAAAATCACTGAAAGAAAAGAATAAAGCAATAAAAATCAGTGGTATAAAAATAAATGGAAGACATTAGTTAAAAATAAATTTCATGGAAAAAAGGCTGTAATAAATGAAGATAATTAATACATTCTCTCTATATATGTATATATACACATCAGATACATATACATAAACCTACTCCTCACTTATTGACTATCTCGTTATCTGACATTTCACATTTACGACAATAGTAAAAAGTCTGCTATCTGACTGTTTTGTGCATTGATGATGTATGTTTGGCAGTTACAAACGCTGAGGTGTGAGTCAAGAGTAACACTGGCTGTGATGGTTAAGACTATGTGTCAGCTTGGCTAGGCCATGATTCTGAGTGGTTTGGCAGTTGTGTAATGATGTAATTTGGTAGTTATGTAATGATTTAGTTATTCTCCATTTGTGATCTGACGTGGTCATCCTCCATTTTCACATAACAACCTGGACTTTGGAACTTAACCATGTTGATAACTGTGGAATGGGTGTATATACATATATACATTCCTGAGTGACTACATTCCAAAATAATAATTTTGTCAATGCAGCTTGATGTAATGCAAAAAATACATGTTTTGTATCTGTGAGAATTTTTTTTTTAATTTAGCTACTGCTTGAATGAAGTGGAAGTTTCATCTATGATGTTACAAAATCATTTAGCAGTTCAGTGCCTAGTGTATATCAATTCACTTCAAAATACATTTAGAATATTTTTTCCATTTCAAGAAATGTATTTTAAGCTTTTTATTTTGATATAATTATATGGTACAGGAGTTATAACATTTATATCTATGTCTATGTTTATCTCTATCTCTATCACTATATCTACATATAGAGGGAAGTTCCGTGTACTTGTCGTCCAACCTCCCCCAATCTAGTGCAATTATAATACAATATCAACACCAAAAATTTGACATTTGTACAATCCACAGAGTGTATTCTGATTTCACCAGTAACATATCCACTATCTTAGTGTGTGTGTGTGTGTGTGTGTGTGTGTGTGTATGCTGTTGTTCTTAGGTGCCGTTGAGTCAGTTCCAAATAATAGTGACCCTATGAATAAAGAAACAAAACATTGCTCACTCTTGTGCCATCCTCACAATAGTAGGTATGTTTGAGCCTATTGTTGCAGCCACTGTGTTAATCCAACTCATTGAGGGGCTTCCTCTTTTTCTCTAACTTTCTACTTTACCATCAATGATGTCCTTCTTCATGGATTGATGCCTTCTGATAACATGTCCAAAGTAAGCAAAACAAAATCTCACCATCCTCACTTTTAAGGAGCCTTCTGGCTGTGCTTCTTCCAAGACAGATTTGTTCATTCTTCTGGCAGTCCATGGCATATTCAATATTCTTCACCAACACCATAATTCAAAGACATCAGTTCTTTCTTGGTCTTTCACTTTCATTGTCCAGATTTCATGTTTTTATGAGACAATTGAGAACACCATAGATTGGGTCAGGCATGCCTTAGTCCTTAAAATGACATCTTTGCTTTTTAATGCTTTAAAGAGGTCTTTTGTGGCACATTTGCCCAATCCAGTGCATCATTTGTTTTCTTGACTGCTATTTCCCTGGGCATTGATTGTTGATCCAAGTTAAATGAAATCCTTGACAACTTCAGTATTTTCTCCACTTATCATGATATTGTCTATTGGTCCAGTTGTGAGGATTTCTGTCTTCTTTATGTTGAGGTGCAATCCATACTAAAGGCCGTAGTCTTTGATCTTCATCAGTAAGTGCTTCAAGTCCTCTTCACTTTCAGCAAGCTACGTTGTGTCATCTGCATATCGCAGGTTGTTAATAAGTCTTCCTCCAATCCTGATGCCATGTTCTTCTTCATATAGTCCAGCTTCTTGGTTTATTTGCTCAGCATACAGATTGAGTAAGTATGGTGAAAAATACAACCAAGGTGCACATCTTTCCTGATTTTAAACCATGAATTATCTCCTTGGTCTGTTTGAACAACTGCTTCTTGGTCTATGTATAAGTTCCACATGGGCACAATTAAGTGTTCTGGAATTCCCATTCTTACCAATGTTAGCCATAATTTGTTGAGATCTACACAGTCGAATGCCTTTGCATAGTCGACAAAACACAGGCAAACACCCTTCTGGTATTCTCTTCTTTCAGCCAAGATCTATCAACATCAGCAATGCTATCCCTTGTTCTATGTTCTCTTCTAAATCTGGCTTGCATTTCTGGCAGTTCCCTGTCAATGTACAGCTGCAGTAATTTTTGAATGATCTTCAGTAAAATTTTAGTTGCGTGTGATACTAATGATATTGTTAGATAATTTGTGCATTCCGTTTGGTCACCTTTCTTTGGCATGGGCGCAAATATGGATCTCTTCCAGTCGGTTGGTCAGGTAGCTGTCTTCCAAATTTCTTGGCATAGACGAGTGGGCACTTCTAGTATTGCCTGTGTTTGTTGAAGCTTCTCAATTAGTATTCCATGGGATGATATTAAGGACATAATATGTGAAGAAAGCAAAAGGTCATTAAAAAGACAGGAAAGAAAGAAAAGGCCAAAATGGTTGTCAGAAGAGACTCATAAACTTGCTCTTGAACATAGAACTGCCAAAGCAAATGGAAAAAATGACGAAGTAAAAGAGATGAACAAAAGATTTCAAAAGGCCGCTCAAGAAGACAAAGTAAAATATTATAATGAAATGTGTAAAGGCCTGGAGTTAGAAAACCAAAAGGGAAGAACACACTCAGCATTTCTAAAGCTGAAAGAACTGAAGAAAAAATTCAAGCCTTGAATTGCAATACTGAAGGATTCTATGGACAAAAAATTGAACGACACAGGAAGCATCAAAAGAAGAGGGAAGGAATATACAGAGTCACTGTTCCAAAAAGAATTGGTCAACGTTCAACCAATTCAGGAGGTAGCAAATGATCAAGAACCAATGGTACTGAAGGAAGAAGTCCAAGCTGCACTGAAGTGTATGTGTGTAGTTCTGTGCAATTTTGTCGCATGCATATCTTTGTGCTTCTACCACTACAATCAAGATGGAGAACATTTCCATCACAACAAGGCTACCTTCTGTTACCACTTCATAAACATCCATATCTCTCCTCCCAAAATCCTAGCGCCTGGAGATCACTAACCTGTTTTTCATCGATATAATTTCATTATTTCATGAATGTAATATAAATTGGATTATACACTATGTAGGTTTTGGGGATTGACTTTTTTCACTCAACCTAATTCCCTAGAGATGATCCAACTTGCTGTGTGTATCAAGAGTTTATTCATTTATTTGTTCATTTTTTTGCTGAGTAGTATTCTATAGTATAGATATGTTGGTTTTTTAGTCATTCACTTATTGAAGGACATTTGGGTTGTTCCAGTTTTTTCAGGTATTACAAATAAAACTGAAATAAACATTCATGTAAGGGTTTGTGTGTGTGTGTGTATGTGTACATAAGTTTTTATTTCTCTAGGAAAAATGCCCAAGAGTGCAATTCTGTAATTTGTAACTACATACAAAAAAATGTAATTTTGTATGAAAAGTGCATTTTTAGTTTTAAAAGAAAATGCCAAATTATTTTCCATACTGGATTTTCCATTTTATAGTCCTGTTATCGATCCAGTTTCTGTGCATCCTCACCAGCATTTGGTGTTATCACCGTTTATTTATTTATCGTAGCCATTGTAATAGGTGTATAGTGATGTGCCATTTTTATTTTAATTTGCATTTCCCTAATGACTAAAGAGGAGCCCTGGTGACACAGTAGTTAAGGGCTACAGCTGCTAACCAAAAAGGTCGGCAGTTAGAATCCACCAGCCCCTCCTTGGGGGCAGTTCTACTCTGTCCTATAGGGTTACTGTAAGTCGGAATCAACTCAAAGGCAACGAGTTTGGTTTTGGAGTGACAAAAGATTTGGAGATTCCTTTTGTTTCGGAAACCCTGGTGGCATAGTGGTTAAGTGCTACAGCTCTAACCTCCACCAGTCGCTCCTTGGCAACTCTATGGGGGCAGTTCTACTGTACTCCATGGCAACGGGTTTGAAGATGTTGAGCATTTTTTATGTGCTTATTTGAAATCTGTATATCCTCTTTGGTGAAATGTCTGCTCATGTCTTCTGCCCATTTTCTAATTGGATTGTTTTTACTATTGTTAAATTTTGAGAGTTGTTTATATATTCTAGATATAAGCCATTTATTGAATATGTATTTGGAAAATATTTTCTCAGCCTGTAGCTTGTCTTCTAATCCTCTTAACAGGGTCTTTCACAGAACAAAATTTTTAACTTTGATGAGACTCAGTTTATTAATTTTCCCTTTCATGTGTCCTACCTTTTGGTGTCAAGTCTAAGAGCTCTTCAATATTAGGGAGAATTCAGTCTTTCACCACTAAGTATCATGTTAGCTGCAGTTTTTGTTTTTTCGTTTTTTTTATAGATGATCTTTTTCAAGCTGATGTAATTCCACTCTATTCCTAACTTGCTGGGAGTTTTATAATGACTGGATGATGGATTTTGTCAAAGGTTTTTTATGCTTAAATTGATACCATCATATGATTTTTTTTTTTTTTTTTTTTTTAGCATGAAGTGAATGAGGATTGCATTTATTTAATTTTAAATGTTAAACC
>NW_004444040.1:6128092-6141847 GCF_000243295.1 Trichechus manatus latirostris
TTTTTTTTTTTTTTTTTTTTTTTAGTCTGTTGAAGTAGAGGATTGCATTTATTTAATTTTAAATGTTAAACCATCCTTGAATACCTGGAATAAATTTCACTGGTCATGGTGTATAATTCTTTTTAAACGAATTTGGATTCAATTTGCTAATATTTTGCTGAGGATTTTTGCATGTAACTTCATGAGACATTGATTATAGTTCGTTGTTTTGATTTTAATTTTATTTTTTATTGTCTTTGCTTTTCATATCAGGGTAATACTGGTCTCATAATATGACTTGACAAGTGTTTCTCTACTCTTCTATTTTCTGGAAGAGAGTGAATAGTCAGTGTTAATTTTTTTTTTTAAATGTTTGGTAGAAGTTTGTAGTGGAAGCATCTGGGTCTGGTGATTTATTTTTCATGAATTTAACAATATGAATTGAATTGTGTAATGGTTATGGAATGATTCAGATTATCTATTCATCTGAATTTTGTTATTTTGCAGTTTTGATCCATTTCTTCTAAGTTGTTGGCTTTATGAGTATAAATTTCTTCGTAGAATTCATTTATTATCCTTTAAATCACTGCTCTGTTTTTTCCTGATACTGATGATTTGTGTCCTCTATTTTCATAGTTGTCAATTTTTCTAGAAATGTACAATATTAATGATTTTTCTTAGAACCTGTTTTTTGTTTCATTAGTTTTCTCAATTATATTCCTGTTTTCAGTTTTAAGGATTTCTACTCTTCCCTTTATTATTTCCTTCCATTTCCTTGCTTTAAGTTTACTCTGCTTTTTTTTTTTTTCCTGGTTCCTTGATGTAGAAACTTAGGTTATTAATTTGAGACCCCTCCTCTTTTCTCATGTAAGCATTTTGTGCTATAAATTTCCTTTTTACCATCAGGTGACCTGGTTCCTGCATATTTTGGTATTTTCGTTTAGACTAAGGTCTATGCCCCATCTGTCAGTGGAGTTCCGCATATTGCTATGATGCTAAGTGGGTTCCAGTGGAACTTCCAGACTAAGACAGACTAGAAATAGAGGCCTGGTGATCTACTTCTGATAATCAGCCAATTAAAACGCTATGGATCCGATGATCCCATCTCATTGTGGGGTAGCCATGACTCTGGGGACAACTGGATGTCAGCCAACAACAATAAGGTCTATGTATTTCTTTTTATTTCCTTTGAGACGCATCCTTTAACTCATTGGTTATTTTGAATTGTAGCATGCCATTTCCTGCATTTGGAGAGATTTCCTGTTGTCTTTCTGTTATCAATTCTCTTGTTTGGTTTCATTATGGTCAGAAAACATGCTTTGTATTATTTTAACTCTTTTTAAATAGTTGAGGTTGTTTTATGACCCAGGACATAGTCTGTCTTGGTGAATGTGTCATGGTGACTTGGGAACGGATGTGTGTTCTACTGTTGAGTGGAGTGCTCTATATGCAGCAATTAGATCCTTCTGCTTGATTGTGTTGTCCAGATCTTCCATAATTACATCAGTCTTTCAGAGAGGGGTGTTGTAGTCCCCAAATATAATTATGAATTTGTCTTTTTCTCCTTTCAGCTCTATGTGTTTTTCCTTCATATATTTTGGTGCTTTGTTTTTTGTGGCATACCCATTTAGGATCATTATGTCTTCCTGGTGCTTGATCCTTTTATCATTATATAGTGTCCCTCTTTATCCCTGATAATCTATTCTTGTTCTAAAATCTGCTTTATCTGAAATTAATACAGTAACTCCAGTTATAGCAACTCCAGTTTTTTGTTTTGTTTTGTTTTTTGATCAGTGGAAGTATAATATATCTTTTTCCACCTGCCCTTTTTTCCTTAACCTGAGTCTTTATATTTAAAGTGGATTTCTTGCAGCCAAAATATTACTTGGTTTTCTTATTATTTTGTCCAATATGATAATCTCTGTCTTTTAACTGGTATGTTTAAAACAATCACATTTGAGTGGTTATTGATACAATCGGATTAAAATCTACTACTTTTATAAGTTTTCTATTTGTTGCATTTTTCTTTATTTCTTTTTGTTGTTATTCCTCTTTTTCTGCTTTCTCTGATTTTAGCTGACTTTTTACATGATTTCAGTTGTATCTGTATCTCCTTCCTTAATACATTTTTTCTGCTTCTCTTCTAATCTTTTTCTTGGCTGCCCTAGGATTAAAAATAAACCTTTTAAATTATCTAAATCCACCTTCAAATATACCTCTTCATGTATAGAGCAAGTACATTGTAGGTAACTGTAAGCAATCTACCCTGCAAGAAAGGATTTTTACGTAGAAGGAAAATGATATGGGCTAGGAACTTGAATGTACATAAAAAAAGGAATAGAGTTGGAGAAGGAATAAATAAAAGTAAAATAAGTTTGTTCAATTTTCTTATTTTTCATTGGTCTAAAAGATAACTGTTAACAAATAATAGTAATAATACCTTTTGTGACTGTAGACTATGAATAAGTGAAGTGAATGCTAGCAGTACTGTAAGGACAGGAAGATGAATTGGGAATACTCTGTTACATAGCAATGAGTTTTGAAAAAAATGTTTTAGAGAAATATTAGTATGTCCCTTATCATTTTGAATTTAATCTTAATTAAACCTTAATAACACAGGATCAGATTAAAGAAAATCCTTGGTTCATGACATGTTATCACTGGTTCATACATGACACTATTTCTAATATTATAGGAGCCCATTACCCATCTAAGAATTAGAAAACTACTAATAAATTACATGTAATTATGTGATCCTTAAGGAGCCCTGGTGACACAGTGGTTAAGTACTCAGCTGCTAACCAAAAGGTCAGCCGTGTGAACCCACCAACTGCTCAGAAGAAACATGTAGCAGTCTGCTTCTGTAAAGATTACAGCCTTGGAAACCTTACGGGGAAGTCCTCCTCTGTCCTATAGGGTCACTATGAGTAGAATCGACTCAATGGCAATGGGTTTGGCAATGGGTTCATGTGATCCCTTGCAGTACTGCTACCTCTCCTTTCCCCACAGTAACCACTATTTTGAAAGGTATGTTTATCATTCATTTAATTTTTAATAGTTCCATGAATCCCATTTATATGTTTGCTTCAATACTCGATTTCTGTGTTTTTTTATGCTTTTGAATTTTGAATCCTTATTCCTGGATACTTTATAGTTCTGAAGTTGTTGTTTTTGTAATTAAAGTTTCTAATTTTTAGTGCTAGTGACTAAAATACAATTGAAATTTGTTTCTTAACTTTTTATCTATCCTCCATGCTGGATATAGACACTCTTATTTCTAATAATCTATAGTTACATTATTCAGTGTTCACAATGTAGACAAACATACCATCTGCTAATGATTTTATGTCTCTTTCCTGTATTGCTGTCTTTGGTTCTTTAATGTCTTCTTTTAAGTTAATTGATCTATAACACAGGTTAATAATTCTAATATAGTGTTGAATGGTCATAATGATGTTGTTGTTAAGAGCTGTTGAGTCGGTTCCGACTCATAGTGACCCTGTGTACAACAGAATGAAACAGTGCCCTGTCCTGCAAGATCCTCACAATCATTGTTATGTTTGAGCTCATTGTTGCAGCCACTGAGCTGCAATCCCTCTCGCTGAGGACCTTCCTCTTCTTTGCTGACCCTCTAATTTACCAAGCATGATGTCCTTCTCTAGAGACTGATCCCTCCTGATAACAGGTCCAAAGTATGTGAGATGTAGTCTTGTCATCCTTGCTTCTAAGGAGCATTCTGGCTGTGTTTCTTCCAAGATAGATTTGTTCATTCTTTTGGCAGTCCATCGTATATTCAACATTCTTCACCAACATCATAACCCAAAGGTGTCAATTCTTCTTCAGTCTTCCTTATTCATTGTCCAGCTTTCACATGCATATGAGGTGATTGAAAACACCATGGCTTGGGTCAGGCCCACTTAGTCTTCAAGGTGACATCTTTGCTTTTTGACACTTTAAAGTGGTTTTATGCAGCAGATTTGCCCAATGCAATGCATCATTTGATTTCTTGACTGCTGCTTCCATGGGTGTTGATTGTGGATCCAAGTAAAATGAAATCCTTGACAACTTCAATCTTTTCTCCATTTATCATGATGTTGCTTACTGATTCAGTTGTGAGAATTTTTGTTTTCTTTATGTTGAGGTGTAATCCATACTGAAGGCTGTGGTCTTTAATATTAGAAGTACATACTTCTAATATAGTGTTGAATGGTCATAATGATAGTAGGTATCTTTTTCTTCTACCTAATTGTAAAGATAATGTTTCAGTAACATATTTGTGGAGGGTTTGTTCATTTTAGCAATATCTTTTCTCTAGAAAATAAAGTTCTATTTTGGGTTTACTAAGAATCAGATGTTTTTGTTGTTTTGCTTTGTTTTTAATTATGAAATTGTGCTTGTTTTTATCAACTTCTTTTTCTTAATACATTGAGACGGTCATAGTGTTTTGTTTTTAGTAAATTTAATCTACTAATGTATAAAAACGATAGTAGAAGGCGGGGCCAACATGGCGGTATAGACAGAAGAACCGCACCTTCCCTCCACAGGAAAGACCCAAAAAACTAAGTAAAACCAAGGCAAATGTCAATCCTAGAACCCTAAGCATCAAATGGAGATAAAGAAGTCAACCAAGCACCAAACGGAATAAGAAACTGACAGAGAACAGAGAGTGAGTAGAGTTAATGCAGCTAATGCAGCACAGATCTACTATCTTGGCCTCCTGATGGAGATCAGGGGACAGGGAGTACAGGAAAGCAGATTCACGGAGCTTCCAGCAGGAGGCAGAGCAGCTGATAACCAGCAATACATGCTTTCCCAACCCCTACCCTGCCTCCTCCTCTTCAGCCTACACCACTTCCCAGCAGGCTAATCCTCAGCTTCCAGGCTGACCAATCTACAGCGTCCTGGTGGGTAAATCCACTGCTTCCTGGTGAGCCTCGACCACAGCACAGGAGGCACTGGATCCGTGTGGAGCAGATTCACCCAGCCCACACTAGCCAGCTTCTTCAGTGCCATTTCTTTGTTGCTGGTGTTACTTTTTTCAGCCTCTTTTGGTTTCTTCCCTGCCTCTCACCTCCTCCACCTCCTTTCTCTCAAACACCTGACTCCATGTGCTATCTTTGCCTTTCTTCTTGACAGGCTGTGAAGTGCCACTTGGCTGGGGAACTGCTTCCCCAGTACGTGCCACCACACTGGTGGGATCCCTGGGGGCTTTTTTTTCTTTTTCTGTTTTTAATATGTTTCTTTTCTCTCTTTTTTTTTTAATTTTTCCTCATTTCTAGGTTTTTCATCTCTTTCTATTTACCTTCTTTTCCTGTCTCCTGAATACCTAGTGCTGTGTATTATCTCCATCCCTTCTAGCCATGCTGTACTGTGCATCTTGGGAGCCACTTCCCAGCTCTGTACAGCCATGCTGGTGGGATCCTTGGGAGCATGTTTTTTTTTTTTTTTGTAATTTTTGTTTATTTTTTAATTTAATTTTTTCTTTTTGTTTTTCTTCATTTCTCAGTTTCTTATCTCTCCACTCCAACAGCAGACTCCCTAAGCACTGGGTTTTTTTGTTTTTTGTTTTTTTTTTTTGCTCCTGTTTCTGTCTCCTCTCTCTCTTCTTTCCCATACAGAACCTAGCTTCACACATCACAACCTCCCTCCTTCCCCCTCCCTCCTGCCTATCAACACCATGTGCTGAACATTGCATTCCCAAGCAGTACAGACATGGCCTACCGGAACTTACTCTGCACTCACCTTGTCCGCCACAGTACATGCCACAAACAGCCCAGCCCAGCCCCTCCCCTTCAGCTGGACCTGCCCTGTTGCACCATAGCTGAGTTACTGGCCCTGCCCATTGGAAAAGGAGGTGAAAAATATCATGTCCACAGACCAACAAACAACAAAGAACATACAGCCCACCTAATCAGACATAAAAAAAAAAAAACAAAAAAGCAGGACAAAACAAACAAATCTATAAGCAATAAATGGAGAAAATAACTACTGAATGTCCTGAAGACAGCAGACAATATCAAAACATATAAAAAGAGAGGACAAGATAGTTCCAGTAGGCATCCAAATTAAAACATCAGATGACTTTCCAGTAGAAGAAAAGGCACTAAAACTACCTGATAGGGAATTTACATCTCTAATATTCAGACCTATTCAAGAGTTGAAGCAAAAAACAGACAAAAATGAGGAAAAAATACACAAATCATGGAAAAAACAGACAAAAGTGGAAAAATTCAGCAAAATAATACAGGAACAAAATGCAAAAATAAATTCACAACTAGAAATCATATAAAAACAACAATTAGCAATCCAAAAGTTAAACGACAAGATTTCAGAAGTGGACAGTGTCATAGAAGGTCCGAGGAGCAGTTTTGAAACAATGGAAGACAGGATCAGCAAAATTGAAGGCAAACACTTGGATAGAACTCTGAGGAAAAATCAGAAAGAAGAACGAATAAAAATGAAGAAACCCTGAGAATTATGTGAGATATAATCAAAAGCAAAAATTTGCGAGTGATCGGATTTCCAGAATAAGAGGAGAAAATGGAAAACACAGAGAGGATCACTGAGGAATTGCTGAAAGAAAACTTGCCTAATATCATGAAAGATGAAAAGCAGACCATCCAAGAAGCTCAACAAACACCATATAGGATAGACCTCCCCCAAAAAATCACAAAGGCATATCATAATCACGCTGGCTAAAACCAAAGACAAAGAAAGAATCCTGAGAGCAGCTCAAGAAAAACAAGAACTTGCATACAGAGGGGAAACAAGACTAAGCTCTGATTACTCAGCAGAAACTATGCAGGCAAGAAGGCAATCGGATGACATATATAAAATCTTGAAAGAAAAAAATTGCCAAACAAGAAAAATATATCCTGCAAAATTCTTGTTCAAGTATGATGGTGAAATCAGGACATTTCCAGATAAACAGAAATTAAAGGAATATGTAGAAACCAAACTAAACTTACAAGAATTATTAAAGGGAATCCTTTGGTTTGAGAACAAACAACATCAGATGAGAGCCTGAATCTAGGACACAAGACTGCACCAGCCAGATACCAACCTAGGAAATGAACTCTCAAGGACTATTCAAAACCAAATTATTTACAACAGGGAACCAGAGAGATTAATCTGTGTCAAAAATATCAGAAAAATAAAAGAGGGAATAAATGGTATAGGTATAAAACTTTCTAATGGAGAGGAAGGCAAGGTGATCATTAGCCATTAGAGAACTGCAAATTAAAACTACAGTGAAATATGATCTCACCCCAACAAGGCTAGCATTAATCCAAAAAACACAAAATAATAAATTTGGAAAGGTTGTGGAGAGACTGGAACATTTATATACTGTTGATGGAATGTAAAATGGTACAACCACTTTGGAAATTGATTTGGCGCTTCCTTAAAAAGCTAAAAATAGAAGTACTATATGATCCAGCAATCCCACTCCTTGGAATATATCCTAGAGAATTAAGAGCTGTCACACGACTAGATATATGCAAACCCATGTGCAATGCAGCACTGTTCATGATAGCAAAAAGATGGAAACAATCTAGGTGCCCAGCAATGGATGAACAGATAAACAAATTATGGTATATTCACACAATGGAATACTATGCAACATTAAAGACCAACGATGAATCCTTGAAACATCTTATAATATGGAGGAATCTGGAGGTCATTATGCTGAGTGAATTTAGTTGGTCACAGAAGGACAAGTATTGTAAAAGACTACTATTATAAGAACTCAAGAAAAGGCTTAAACACAGAAGAAAACATTCTTTGATGTTATGAGGGTGAGGAGGGAGGGAGAAGGTTATTCACTAACTAGATAGTAGACAAGAATTATCTTAAGTAAAGGGAAGGACAACACTCACTACAGGGGAAGTCAGCACACTGGACTAAACAAAAGCTAAGAAGTTTCCTGAATACAACCAAACACTTCAACGGGCAGACTAGCAGGGGCGGGGCCTGGGGGCCATGCTTTCAGGGGACATTTAGGTCAATTGGCATAACAAAGTTTCTTAAGAAAATGTTCTGCATCCTACTTTGGTGAGTGGTGTCTGGGGTCTTAAAAGCTAGTGAGCATCCATCTAAGATGCATCAGTTGGTCCCAACCACCTGGAGTAAAGGAGAATGAAGAACACCAAAGACACAAGGCAAGCTTTAGCCCAAGAAACAGAAAGGGCCACATAAACCAGAGACTGTATCAGCCTGAGACCAGAAGAACTAGATGGTGCCCAGCTACCACGAATGACTGACCTCACAGGGAACACTACAGAGAGTACCTGACAGAGCATGAGAAAAGTGGGGTGCAGAACTCAAATTCTAGTAAAAAGACCAGATGTGATAGTCTTATTGAGACTGGAGGATCTCCAGAAAGCATGGTCCCCAGACTCTCTGTCAACCCAAAACTAAAACCATTCCCAAGGCCAACTCTTCAGACAAAGATTAGACTGTACTATGGGACAGAAAATGATTCTCGTGAAGAGTGTGCTTCTTAGCTCAAGTAGATACATGAGACTAAATGGGCAGCTCCTGTCTGGAGGTGGGATGAGAAGGCAGAGAGGGTCAGAAGCTGGTTGAATGGACATGGTAAATCAGGGGTGAAAAGGAGGAGTGTGCTGTCACAATATAGGGAGAGAATTAGGGTCACATAAGAATATATGTATAATTTTTTGTATGAGAGACTAATGCGAATTGTAAACTCTCACTTAAAGTACAATAAAAAAAAAGAATCACAAGATAATTTCAACTGACGTAGAAAAGGCATTCGACAGCACCCATTCATGATTAAAGCTCTCAATAAAATAGGGATAGAAGGGAAATTCCTGAGCATAATAAAGGGTATCTATACAAAACCAACAGCCAACATCATTCTTAATGGAGAGAGACTGAAAATATTCCCCTTGAGAATAGGAACAAGACAAGTATATCCTTTATCACCACTCCTATTTAACACTTTGTTTGAAGTCCTAGCTTGAGCAATAAGGCAAGAAAAAGAAATAAAGGGCATCCAAACTGGTAATGAAGAAGTTAAACTGCCCCTATTTACAGATACTGTGATACTATATATAGACAACCCAAAAGACTGCACAAGAAAATTACTGGAACTAATAGAAAGATTCAGCAGAGTGGCAGGATACAAGATAAATATACAAAAATTTGTTGGGTTCCTATACACCAATAAAGAGAACTACAAAAAGGAAATCAGGAAAGCAATATAATTTATAATAGCCCCTAAAAAGTAAACTCCTTAGGAATAAATGTAACCAGGGATGTAGAAGACCTATACAAAGAAAACTACAAAACACCACTGCAAGAAACCAAAAGAGATCTACATAAATGGAAAAACATACCATGCTTATGGATAGGTAGACTCAACATTGTGAAAATGACAATTCCACTGAAAACAATCTACAAATACACGGCAATCCTGATCCAAATACCAACAACATTCTTTAAAGAGATGGAAAAAACATACATTAACTTTATATGGAAAAGGAAGAGGCCTTGGATAGGTAAAGTACTATTGAAGAAGAATAAACTAGGAAGATTTGCACTACCTGACCTCACAACCTACTATACAGCTACAGTACTGAAAACAGCCTGGTACTGGTACAATAACAGATATATTGACCAGTGGAACAGAATTGGGAACTCAGATGTAAATCCATCCACTTATGGTCACCTGATCTTTGACAAAGGCCTAAAGTTCATCAAATAGGGAAAAGACAGTCTTTTTAACAAATGATGCTGGCAAAACTGAATGTCGTTCTGCAAAAAAAATGAAACAGGACCCATACTTCACACCATACACCAAAACTAATACAAAATGGATCAAAGGCCTAAATATAAAGCCAAAAACTATAAAGGGGTCATAGAAGAAAAAATAGGATCAATGCTAGAGACCCTAATACACAGCATAAACAGGATACAAACCATAATTAACAAGATACAAACTTCAGAAGATAAGATAGGTCACTGGGATCTTCTAAAATTAAACACTTATTCTCATCAAAAGACTTGACCAAAAGAGCAAAAAGAGGATCTACAGACTGGAAAAAAAATTTTGGCTATTACAAATCAAAGGTCTAATCTCTAGAACCTACAGGAAAATCCAACACCTCTACAACAAAAAGACAAATAATCCAATTAAAAATGAGCAAAGGAAATGAACAGACGCTTCACCAAAGAAGACATTCAAATGGCCGACAGACACATGAGCAAGTGCTCCAGATCATTAGATATTAGAGAAGTGCAAATCAAAACGATAATGAGATACCATCTCACCCCGGCATTACTGGCACAAATCAAAAAAACGGAAAATAACAAATGTTGGAGAGGCTGCAGGGAGATTAGAACTCTTAGGCACTGCTGGTGGGAATGAAAAATAGTACAACCATTTTGGAAAACGATATGGTGCGTCCTTAGAAAGCTAGAAATAGAAATACCATATGATTCAGCAATCCCACTCCTAGGAATATATCCTAGAGAAATAAGAGCAGTCACACAAATAGACATATGCACACTCATGTTCATTGCAGCATTGTTCACAATAGCAAAAAGATGGAAACAACCTAGGTGCCTATCAACAGATGAATGGATAAACAAACTGTGATATATACACACAATGGAGTATTATGTAACAATAAAGAACAATGATGAATCTGCGAAGCATCTCATAACATGGATGAATCTGGAGGGCATTATTCTGAGTGAAATAAGTCAATCACAAAAGGACAAATATTGTATGAGACCTCTACCATAAAAACTAATGAAAAGGTTTCCACACAAAAAGAAACAATCTTTGAAGGTTATGAGGGAGGGAAGCGGTGGGATGGAAAACACTAAACAGACAATAGATAAGTGGTAACCTTAGTGAAGGGTAAGACAGTACACAATACTGGGGAAATCAGCACAGCTTGTTCAAGGTAAGGTCATGGAAGCTCCCTGGACAAATCCAAACTCCCTGAGGGACCAAATTACTGGGCTGAGGGCTGCAGGGACCATCATCTCAGGGAACATCTAGCTCAATTGGCATAACATATTTTATAAAGAAAATGTTCTACATTCTACCTTGGTGAGTAGCGTCTGGGGTCTTAAAAGCCTGTGAGAGGCCATCTAATGTATTCCACTGGTCTCACTCCTTCCATAGCAGGGGAAAATGAAGAAAACTAAAGACACAACTGTAAGATTAGTGCAAAGGCCTAATAGACCACAACTACCACGGCCCCCACCAGACTGAGTCCAGTACAACTAGATGGTGCCCATCTACCACCACCGACTGCTCTGATGGGGATCACAACAGAGCATCCTGGACAGAGCTGGAGAAAAATGTAGAATAAAATTCTAACTCAAAAAAAGACCAGACTTACTGGCCTGGAAGAGACTGGGGAAACTGAGAGTATGGCCCCTGGACACCCTTTTAACTCAGTAATGAAGTCACTCCTGAGGTTCATCTTTTAACCAAAGATTAGACAGACCCATAGGACAAAATGAGACTAAAGGGGCACATCAGCCCAGGGGCAAGGACTAGAAGGCAGGAGGGGACAGGAAAGCCAGTAATAGGGAACCCAAGTTTGAGAAGGGAGAGTATTGACATGTTGCAGTGTTGTTAACCAATGTCATAAAACAGTATGTGTACTGTTTAATGAGAAGCTAGTCTGTTCTTTAAACTTTCATCTAAAGCACGATAAGAAAAAATGGATAATACATTACAGTTTAATGTGGTTCATTCTAGGGAAGTAAGGCTGCTTCAATATCCATAAATCAATCATTTTAATATAATATATTGGAAAAGAAAATTATCCAGTCATATCTACAGATTCAGAAAACACATTAAAAAATTCAATATCCATTCATGATAAAAACTCAAAAAAAAAAAGCTGGGAATAGAAAGAAACTTAATTAACCTAATAAAAAGCAATATGAAATATCTGCAGCTAATACAGTACTTAATGGTGAGAGACTGCATGCTTTCCCCTTAAGATAGGGAACAAGAAGAGGATATTCTCTCTCACCACTTGTACTAATCATCACACTGGAAGTCCTTCTGTTGTTTGCCATTGAATCAATTCTGACTCATAGCAATCCTATAGGACAATGTAGAACTGTCCTGTAGGGTTTCCAAGGCTATAATCTTAACAGAAGCAGATTGCCACATCTTTCTGCCATTATGGCAATAATAGAGGAAAAAGAAATAGAATGTCTGCAGATTGGAAAAGAAGTAATAAAATTGTCTGTATTCAAAGGTGAAATGATTGGCTATGTAGAAACCACCTCCTGAAAAAAACAACATTTACAAAAAACCGTCCTAAAACTAATAAGCAAGTAGAGCAAGTTTACAACATACAAAGTCTATAAAAAAATGTCAATTTCATTGCTGTATATTAGTAACCAACAACTGGAATCTAAATTTTAGAAAATGCCATTCATAATAGCATAAAAAATAAAAAGAAATGTATTGCAAATCACATATCTGACATAGGACTTATACTTAATATACATATATATACACACATATATATACATATACAACACTTAAAACTTAATAATAAGATAAATACCAAAATTTAAAAATAGACAAAGAATCTGAACAGACATTTTTCCAAAGAAGATGTTAAAAATCCCAATATGGACATTGAAAGTGCTCAATATCATCATTCATTAGAGAATTACAAATCAAAACTGCAATGAGGGCAAAATGGCGCTCTAGGCAGAATCTCCACGCCGTCCCTCCACAGCAAAGATCTGAAAAACTAAGCCGAACAGAGAAAATAACAATCCTGAAACCCTAAGATATCAAATGAAGAGATAAAGAACTCAGCCAAGCCAAATGGACTGAGAAAACTGACAGAGAAGGGAGAGTGAGGAGAGATTCATGCAGAGGTCCCCTACCATCTAATGCAGTGTGGATCTGCCATCTTGGACTCCTATTGGAGACTAGCAAACAGACAGTAAGAGAAAGCAGCTTCACGGAGCTTCCAGCAGGAGACAAAACAACCGGTAATTTGCGATATAAACTTTCCCACCCCCACCATTCTTCACCCCCACTCGGCCTCCTCTGCTTCCCACAGACAAAATCTCTTGTCCGGGAAACACTGGCTGCTGGATTCCACCAGACCACACTAGCTGGCTCTCTGAGTCCCATTTGTTGGTTGCTGGTGTTGCATTTATCTGCTTCTTTTGATTTCTTCCTTACCTCTCACCACTTCCCCCTCTTTTTGCTCAAATACCCGGCTCCGTGCACCATCTTTGCATCTTCCTGAGGGGCTGTGGAGCCCCATTCGAGTGTGGAGCTGCTTCCCGGTCTGGCCTGCTGCGCTGGTGGGATCCTGAGGCTTTTGTTTGTTTGTATGTTTTGAATTGTTTGTTTGTTTTCTTTTCCTTTTCTTGAGCTTGGAGCCCTTTCTGGTCAGGCAGTGCTGTGTGGCAAGGAGACTACCCCCTTGGCTTGTACAGATCTGCAGAGGGATCCCTGAGGGCATTTATTTATTTTTTTCTGTTTTTTGGGGGGCTTTTCTTGTTTTTTTTTTTTAAATTTGTTTTGTTTTCTTTTCCCTCTTTTTCCCTTTTTGTCTTTCTTCATTAGTTTCTAGTCTGTCTATATCTTCCTTCTCTTTCTGTTCCCTGAATACCTGGCTTTGTATACCTTTACACCTTCTAGCCAGGCTGTACTGCAAAACCTGAGAATGACTTCCCCAGACCTCATAGCTGCACTGGTGGGATCCCTGAGAACTTTGTGGTTCTTTAACCTTTCTGATTTTTATTTAT
>NW_004444040.1:6148487-6166338 GCF_000243295.1 Trichechus manatus latirostris
ATATGTGTACTACTGTTTCATGAGAAACTATTTGTTCTGTAAGCCTTCACCTGAAGTGCAATAAAAAAAAAAAAAAAAAAACTACACTGAGATATCACTTCATACCCACTCCGATGGATGTAATCAAGAAGGAAAAAAACCAACCAAACAAACAGGAAATAACAAGTGTTGGGAAGTATGTGGAGAAATTGGAATCCTCGTACATTGCTGGTAGGAATGTAAAAAAAAAAAAAGCAGCAACTTTGGAAAAAAGTTTACAGTTCTTCAAATATTTAAACATATAGCCCATATGCCACTTAGCCCAATAATTACACTCCTATATACATGTATATATATATATACAAGGAATGAAAACACATACCAGACTAAAACTTGTAAGCCAATGCTCGGAGCAGTATTATTATAATAGCCAAAAAGTGGGGGGGGGGGGAATGCCCATCCACTAGTGAATACAAAAAAAATAAAATTAAACCCATTGCTGTCAAGTCATTCCAACTCATAGTGACCCTATAGGACAGAGTAGAACTGCCCCATAGGGTTTCCATGGAGCAGCTAGTAGATTTGAACTGCCTGCCTTTGGTTAGCAACCAAGCTGTTAACCATTGTGCCACCAGGGCTCCGAAGTGATCCAAAATAACACTTTACCCTTCTCAAGGTGGCTGAAGATATTGATAGGGTATTCTTGGCTGTAATTTTAACAGAAGCAGATTTCCAGGACTTTTCTTCTGTGGTACCAATGAGTAGTTTGGGACCACCAACTTTTAGGTTAGCAGTTGCACTTTAATCAAAACAGTGTGGTACTGACAAAGCATAGGCTCATTAATCAGTGTTACAGAAGAAACACAGATATAGTCAACTAATTTATGACAAGGATGCAAAGTCAGTTCAAAGAAGAAACAATAGTCTTTTCAAAAAATGATACTGGAGCAATTGGGTGTCCATATTAAAAAAAGAAAAAGCCTAGACTTAGCCCTCAAACCCTACAAAAAATAAAAACTCAAAATCAATCAAAGACGTACACATAAAATGCAAAAATTTTAGATGTCCAGGAGAAAATATTTGTTATCTCTGGTTTGATGATGAGTTTGTAGATACAACATCAAAGCATGATCCATGAAAGAAAAAAGTGATAAGTTGAATTTTATTAAAATTAAAAATGTTTGCTCTGCAAAAGATACTGTTAAGGAAATGACAATACAAGCCACAAATTGTGAGAAAATATTTGCAAAACACATATCTGATAAGGGACTTGTTCCAGAATATACAAAGAACACTTACAACTCAGCAAAAACAAAATAAACAATTCAATTAAAATATGGTCAAAGGCCAGAATAGATATCTCACCAAAGAAGATATACAGATAGCATATAAGCATATGAAAACACACACAACATCAATTGTCATTAGGGAAATGCAAATTAAGACAAAAATGAGACACCATTACACACTTAAATAAAAAGGCTAAAATTAAAAAAAAAAAAAAGAAAAACTACTGTCAATACCAATTGCTGGTGATAAAGTTGAGCAACAAGAATTCTCACTCACTGTTGGATAGAATGCAAAATGGAGCAGCCCATTTGGAAGATTATTTGGCAGTTTATTATAAACATAGTCTTATCATTGAATACGCACAATCCAGGAAATTCTCTAACTAGGTGTTTGTCCAACTGATCTGAAAATGTGTGACTATGCAAAAACCTGCATGCAAATTTCTACAGAAGCTTTATTCATAATCAACAAAAACTCTAAGCAACCAAGGTGCCCTTCAACAGATGAACAGATAAACAAATGGTGGCACATTCAAGCAATGGAATACTCTCCAGAAATATATATGAGTGAACTATCAATCCATGCATCAACATGAATCCTAAAAGTGTATTGTTAAGTGAAAGAAGTCAGCCTGAAAAGACAATGCATACTGTATGATTCCATTTATATGATATTGTTAAAAAGGCAAAACTATAGTGACAGAAAATAGATCAGTGGTTGCTAGGAGTTTGAATAGGTTAACCAATTGAAATTTTAGGGAAGTAAAATTATTTCGTGTAACACTGTAATGGTGGATACATGATGTTATGCATTTGTCAGATTTAAGGTTTGCAAATTGATAGAATTAACTATAAGATCTGGGGACCCCAGAATGGAATGCAGAATGTGACAAAAGAATCTAGCTGATTACAAATGAATCAGATAACCTCATTGAAGGCGGTGGGGAGAAAAGGTGCTGAAATAAGTAACTTTTGAAATGAGTGGAGCCTGTTTAAGATTACAGACAAAAGAAACTGTACATAACACTGTATTCTAGTGGGTAAAATTTTTTCCCACTAGGGTATAGTTTAACAATTCTGAAACCACTGTACTGGGATTGAACACATAAATAAGTTGCCAATGGATGATAGGAACCAAGTTTCTCACTGATGGAGGGGAAGATTACAGATAAGCAAAGGGATAAAATTAGAATAAGACATGTAGTATTGGATGAGAGTAGAAAACATCACTATGAATTCATGTTAATTTAATATTGATACAGATGAATATATACAGGAATAATTATAAATATGTGTGTACACATGGGTTAATGTGTAGTATACACACATATATTTCCTAGCTTTGTCTGCTGAAATGGCCTAGAAGTAATGACACCCCTTTAGCAGTGAGCAACCCAGTAGCCAGATCTTGGTTTCTAATACCATTCTTCAATAAAAGGAACCAAAACTCTTTGGTGAAACTGCTGATTCTAAGGCTGGGACAGGGAATTTACCAGATGATCTTGGGGTATTTTGCAGTGCCAGAAAGTAAGACAGTGCTCGGAAAACAAAATAAAGGGGTTATGTCAAAGGGACACAGGAGCCAATTGAAAGAGCTTCCGTTGGTCAAAGATGTAAACATTTGAGAAACAAAATAAATCACATAGTACTGGATCATAATGCAAAGTATAAAGTAATTGTAAACCCATATTGATATAAATAAGTGACTGTAAATAAATTAAAAGACAGAATAGGTAATTCTCTCACACAGATGGATTCCAAATAATTTGTGTCAACATTTCCTTCTCAGGGAGGTGAAGTATTACTCCTCACTCCCTAAGTGTGCCCTGTGCATAGTGGCTTCTCACTGAGGAGTATAGTATGGAAAGGGGGAGAAAGAATGACTTTACAATGGAGAAACCTGACAAACAACACCTCAGAATCAAGTACAGAATTTAGTTAATAATAATATATCAAAACTGGTTCATTATTTTTGACAAAACGTAACATAGTAATGTTAACAGTTGAGGAAAATGGGTGCAGGGCAGACATGAGCTCTACTTAATATTCTTGAATGTTTTCTGTAAATTTACAACTATTCTAAATTTTAAGAAGTTTATTGTGTGTAAAAAACTGAAAAAAAAAAACTCGAAATAAAAACTTCTAAATTAAAAAAAAAAAATTCCCTTAAATCTTGGCATCAGACAGCAACTTGGGTTTTGAGGTGTGGAGAAAAGGATTTGGAGTAACGTCATTGATAATAAGCCCATATTTTTCATTGATGTAAGCTTCTCTTCAGTCACGTCATTTGTGGTTGTCCAAGACATCAGCTAGTGAGATTTATTTTGCTTTTGTTCAGTAATAAAATGCAGGCACAATTTTGTCCATTTAGAAGTGATTCAATAAATTATTTTTTCATAACATCTTAAGTCAACCTGGCATTGCATCAACTAGTTTGGGAGGCTCCAGACTCACAATTATGAAGATTAATTGATTCTAGCCCAAGGGAAATTCTACTGTCTACCCATTTCTGTCGAGTCAACTCCATGTGCTATAGAATAGAATTCTTCCAGAGTGTTTTCTTGGTTGTAATCTTTTATAGAAGCAGATTGCCAGGACTTTCTTCTGCACTGTTGTTTGGTGGATTTGACTGACAACTTTTAGGTTAGTAGTCAAGGACAAACCATTTTCACACCCAGGGAAAAGAGAAATTGGGCTCTGTAAAATGTGACAATGTATTTATTTAATGTTGTTGTTGTTAGGTGCCGTCAAGCCTACTCCGACTCATAGTGCCCCTATGTACAACAGAAAGAAACACTGCCCGGTCCTGCACCATCCTCACACTCATTGTTATGTTTGAGCCCATTGTTGTAGCCACTGTGTCAATCCATCTCGTTGAGCATCTTCCTCTTTTTCACTAACCCTCTACCAAGCATGATGTCCTTCTCCAGGGACTGGTCCCTCCTAATACATGTCCAAAGTATGTGAGACAAAGTCTCGTCATCTTTGCTTCCAAGGAGGACTCTGGCTGTATCTCTTCCAAGACATATTTTTTGTTCTTCTGGCAGTCCATGGTATATACAATATTCTTCTACAACATTATAGTTCAAAGGCATCAATTCTTCTTCGGTCTTCCTTATTCATTGTCCAGCTTTCACATGCATATCAGGCAATTGAAAATATCATGGTTTGGGTCAGGTGCACCTTAGTCCTCAAAGTGACATCTTTGCTGTTTAATGCTTTAAAGAGGGCTTTTTGCAGCAGATTTGTCCAATGCAATATGTAGTTTGATTTCCTGACTGCTGCTTCCATGGGGGTTGACTGTAGATCCAAGCAAAATGAAATCCTTGATAACTTCAATCTTTTCTCCATTTATCATGATATTGCTTATTGGTCCAGTTATGAGGATTTTTGTCTTCTTTATGTTGAGGTGTAATCCATACTGAAGGCTGTAGTATTTGATCTTCATCAGTAAGTGCTTCGAGTCCTCTTCACTTTCAGCAAGCAACGTTGTGTCATTTGCATAACACCGGTCGTTAATGCTTCTTCCTCCAATCTTGATGCCACATTCTTCTTCATATACTCCAGCTTCTTGGATTATTATTATTTTTTTATTATTGTACTTTAGATGAAGGTTTACAGAACAAACTAACTTCTCATTAAACAGTTAGTACACATATTGTTTTGTGACATTTGTTACCAAGCCCAACATGTCAATACTCTCCCTTCTTGACCTTGGGTTCCCTATTACCAGCTTTCCTGTCCCCTCCTGCCTTCTAGTCCTTGCCCCTGGGCTGGTGTGCCCCTTTAGTCTTGTTTTGTTTTATGGACTAACCTAGTATTTGGCTGAATGGTGAACTTCAGGAATGACTTCATTACTGAGCTAAAAGTGTGACCGGGGGCCATACCCTTGGGGTTTCTCTAGTCTCTGTCAGGCCAGTAAGTCTGGTCTTTTTTTGTGAGTTAGAATTATGTTCTACATTTTTCTTCAGCTCTGTCTGGGGCTGTCTATTGTGATCCCTGTCAGAGCAGTCGGTGGTGGCAGCTGGACACCATATAGTTGTACTGGATTCAGTCTGGTGGAGGCTGTGGTAGTTGTGGTCCATTAGTCCTGTGGACTAACTTTTCCCTTCTGTCTTTAGTGTTCTTCATTCTCCCTTGCTCCCAACAGGGTGAGACCAGTGGAGTATCTTAGATGGCCTCTCACAAGCTTTTAAGGCTCCAGACGCTACTCACCAAAATAGAACGTAAAACATTTTCTTTATAAACTGTGTCATGCCAATTGAGCTAGATGTTCCCCAAGACCATGGTCCCCACAGCCCTCAGCCTAGCAATTCGGTCCTCGGGGAATTTGGATGTGTCTATGGAGCTTACATGACCTTGCCTTGTACAAGTTGTGATGGCTTCCCCAGTATTGTGTACTATCTTACCCTTCACCGAAGTTACCTCTTCTATATTGTCTTGTTAGTGCTTTTCCATCCCCATCCCTCCCCTAACCTCGTAACCATCAAAGATTGTTTCTTTTTGTGTGTAAACCTTTTCATGAGTTTTTATAGTAGCGGTCTTATACAATACAGCTTCTTGGATCATTTGCTCAGCATAATGTTCTTACATTTCTAGAATAGATGCTACTTGATTAAAATGCATTATTTTCAATAAAAAATTAGATTCAGTTTGCTAAAATTGCGTGTGGAATTTTATAATTTATTTTCGTAACTAAGAATGTCCCATGATTTTTCTTTCTAGTACTGTCCTAGTATTACAATCCTAAAATTAGTTTAGTTGATTTCCCTTCTTTTACTTCAGGGATTATTTTCTGTATTCTAAAATGTATCATTTGAAGCTATATCTGTGATGATCTTGGGAGATAAACTTTCTAAACTTTATTTTGCCTGCACTATCAAATGGTATTTAGCTGGGTAAATGCATTTTGATATTATTTTTGATTATCCATTGAACATATTCTTTCACTGTCTTTTAGTCTCTATTATTCTTGATGAAAAACTTACTCTCAGTTTAACTGTTATTCCTTCCATGAAAATCTGCTAATTCTTTCTGAGTCCTTTTAAGATTTTTTTTTCTTTGACTTTAATGTTCTGCAATTTGACTACTGTGTCTCTTAGTGTATATTCATTATATGACACCATTTACGTTGATTGACTGTCCCTCATGGTGGGTTGCTTCTTGGTGTCATTTGTAATTTTTTACTATCAAATTATTTTCATCTTTTGGCTATTTATTTTCAGTGGGAATCTTGTGGTCTCTAGTTCAGGAAGGGTTACTACAAAGCACCTACCAAGTTCTATGTTTTTTTGTTGTAACATCTTAGCTTATTGGGGATTATACCATGGTATATATAGTGTAAATTGGGCTCCAGGCCCACAGAGGGGATAGGTAGTCCTGAGCCTCAGATTTCTCATGTCACATTTTGTTTCATGCAGAGCTCTAAGCAGAAAGAAACTTATTTTTTTCTTCTATGGACAGGGAACAAAGTCTCTATACTGCTCTTTTAACCAAAAAGAAAGCTCTCTGGGGGCTCTAGCTTAATGCAAGGATGTTAGTTCTGGATCTATGCCTTCTAACAAGGACAAAAACAAATTGCCTGTCATTATATGGCATTAAAATCCCATACCTAAACATTAGCATCTAAATTAGGCCCATGACTGGCCTAAGCTATCAGCACAACAGCTTATAATTTTTCCATCCTAGCTTTAAATTTCCTCTTTGTTTCTGCAAGCTTAACTTACTTTTTTTCCCCATTCAAGCTCAAATATTAGCATATTTTATCTAGAACATGCATTTATAATTGAAAAGCGGTCTAAGAGAGCTTTTTGTCTCTATGTAAGAGGAATGGGGATCTTAATTTCGTTTCTGCCCATAAAAGAAAGGAAGAAGAACAATTCTAGTAAAAGTAAATAGAACATTATAATTGAGCAGTTTTCCCAAGTCTACAAAGAGCACAAGAAAATTTAAACAGGACATTAAGCAATTACATCAGGTCAAAATGAAGAATTTCCAAACTTTGAGAATCATTAGCCATTGAAATGAATTGCTAAATGAAGTTACAAATTTTGTTCTTTCAGAATCTGTAAAAAGGGAAAGACACTCAATTCCTAGGTGTGTTATCAGGCCTGAGTATAAGGAATCTCTAGGTTTCTTCCCTATCATGAGCATCCAGGATGTCTACTTTTGAAAGGCATCTAATTTGTAAATTATTTTGTAGCTCAGGAAATTTTAAAGTGATTGTTTCCAGCTACAATATACTATCATAGTCATTTAATTTCCTATTGCAAGATATTAAATAAATTAGTTTAAACATGAGAGCGTACTGGCTTCAGTGCACTGGGTGAGAAATAACCTCATTCATCTCTTTATATGTCCCATACGACTTCTTCCAGTTTGCTCGGCTATCTTCCTCTTGTGCAGGGAGACATATCACTCCCCAGACTTATCACTCTCAGCAAGCACTTGTCTTGGTTGAGTTCCCTAGAAGCAGAATATGTATGTATGTGTGTGTGTGTGTGAGAGAGAGAGAGAGAGACAGAGACAGAGAAAATTATTTATTAAGTGAGTGCTCTCAGGAAAAACCTGGGGAATAAAGGAAACAAGAGAAAGAGAAATAAGCTATACAGATAGGTGGTTCAGCTGAAGTCTAGCCTCAGCCTGTTTCCATGATGAGCTTTGGCACGTGAATAGCACCACAGGGTTGGTCACATTTTGAGGCGAGGAAGGGGGTAGGGCTTTTATACTCTCTCAACATTTGTTGTTGTTGTTAGCTGCTGAGTTGGCCGTGGACACATGGGGAACCTATGCACTATGGAATTGATCCACAGTGATTTGTAAAGTTTTTATTAGCTGATTTTCAGAAGCAGATCACCAGGCCTTTCTTCCGAGTTCTTCTTAGTCTGGAAGGTTCCACTGAAACCTGTTCAGCGTCAGAGAAACATGCAAGCCTCCACTAATAGACAGATGGTGGCTAAGCATGAGATGCATTGGCTGAAAATTGAATTCAGATCTCCCACATGGAAGGCTAGAATTCGACCACTGAACCACCACTGTTCTCTAGACACTTTGTCATTAACTATAGGCCACCTTTTCCAGAGGTAGTGTAACCTCCATGCATCAGTGGGTAAAATGGCTCCCATTGGCAAGGGAAAGTTTTGAGAAAAGAAGGCATCTGTGAGCCATGAGCAGCCAACTCTCAGAGCAGGTGGGAGATGGGCATACTGGAAGGTAAATGGAATCTTCATAAGGCATTAACAGTATCTTCTAGAGTATGATCCATCTTTGTGTTACTGTAAGGTAGCTAATAATCAAGATGATATGGAGCCAAGTGTTGGGTTCCTTTCTTCAGGATTTGCAGTAAGTTGAGTATTTTGAATTACCAATACTCTGATACATTTTTAAAGATATATTTTAAAGGATAAATGTTTATTTATTCACCCATGCATCTCCATTTCTTTGGCTTTACTGTATTTGATGCCCTGGAAGTTACTGAGATTATGCTATGGAGATAGAAGTAGTTTATGTAGCAACTGTAGAAGCAGCTACCACCTGGCCTCCTGCTAGGTCAAGGTAGACCACATTGCAAGGCCCAGCTTCATCTCAGGACTCTTGAAGACTGAGCTCTGAAGCACCAGATAGAAGAAGTCTGAATTCTACTTCTTGGGCTATTTCATATATGACAGAAGCCCTACTCTACATAATGAAGAGACACTCAGAGGTCTGGAGCCAGAGTCGGGTGTGAATCCATTTCCATCAAGTCTGAGGCAGTAAAAGTTACCTAATGCATGAGCTGAAAGAAAGGATTCTGATTGATATTCTACGTTCTTTAAAGCCTTTTGCATGTGGGCTTCAAAAGTTGACTGTCTTGAGAACTAGCCTCTCATTAAGAGATCGCTCAAATATAGCATTCATCTTTCCTTTCAATAAGAAATATCAGCTATGAGTATCTCGCCTTCTGCCTGTGGTGACCAAGTAAACATCTTTTAAATCACTCATGCAAAAGGCTATGAGACTGATAAAATGCCAAGCCTGCATCTGCATACCCAAAGAAAAAACTTAAAAAACTGTAAAGAAGGGCCACATGCTTGTTCATTTCCTTACTCAACTTATAGTATTCAGTCTCCCAAAATTCTTAGAGCATTATGGTAGGTTTCCCTTGCACGAGCAATAGTTTCTAATAGTTTCCACATTCCAAAGACAATGAGGGCAAGAAGCTAATATTTCATACACAATTTCTCTGACATGAAATAATGTGTGGAAATTACTACCATTTCTAATTAACACTCATTAAGTGCCAAAAGCATTTGACTTTAATTTTCAGAGTTTCTCCCACCCCCGGGCTATATTTTGTTCACTCCACATCGTAAAGCCAAGTTCAGACAAGTCCACTTTAGATTTATAATTTGCACATTTCTGGAAAAATCTCCAATGTTCTTAAGTATAGTACCCACCTAATAATAAAGGCACAAACTATAGATTTTTGTTTAATCTGTTCCTCAGTAACTCTTTTGGCTTGTTATTTCATAGTAAGATCCTTAAGTACCAGTTTAAAACACTCATGGCTGGATGAACTGCTTAAAAGTGTTTTCAGAGCTACCACTGAGGATCAAACTTGTGATTTTCTGTTTTAAGAAAATTTTACTTGGAGTGAGAGAGATGAGTGAGACATAATTTCTTGGCAACAAGAAGCTCTAATGTACTGTTTCTGAGTATAGTATCCAGATCCAAACTTCCCAGGGAAGCAGAAAAAGGGCAGGGGAAGGAGAGCAAGGACCTGGTCTCAGCTGGATTCAAGCTTCAGCCTGATCCCACAGGGAGCTCCGAGGTGTTAATTGCACCATAGAGTCAGGGCCATCTTTAAGCATGGAGACACAACTTCCATACTTCATGTCAGTGGTTGTTAGCTGTGGGCTTCTCCCACCCCTGTGAGCACAACCTCCCAGGGAGTAACAGGATGCTTCTCTGGTGAAGAGGGGAGCTGTAAACTGAGGGGTGCCAACAGTCACCATAGCTAGGGGATGAATTCACCCACCTTTAAAGAGAATCTGGATCAGTGAGAGAGGTGAGCATTGCTACTGCAACCATGAAAACTCTGTCCTTTACTAAGAACATACTGGATTTATAGAAAGATAAATAAAAAGGCAATCGAATAAAAATGTCCAAATTATGCCAAAAATAATCTGTGCTTGTAGTCCTTAAACTTTTGTGGCTTTTGAACACCTAAAAGGTTGTGATAAATGCTGGAGACTTGCTTTCAAGAAAATGCAAAAATGTGTGTACACATATTTGCACAGAATTTCAGAAATTCTTGGACCCCTTGAGGACGCTCACTTATAGATACACTTAAATTAGATATTGCTGTTCCAGACCACCCGACCTTGATAGCTGTAGTGGGACTAGTGACCAGAGTCTAGAAAAATGAAGAAAACCAGTGGAGAAGCAAGATATAGACCTTGGTTACCAGGACAACCGAGAGACATCAGTTGAAAGAAATTAGTCATAACCTGGAGTAATTAGAAGTCCACCAAACTAGTTATCTGCAAGGGTGGGTGGGGCAAAAGGACTTCAGCAGCAATGAAAAAAGGGTTTCTAGATCTTATCTCATGCAGTGTGCTAGTTCTCCAGCTGTCTACATCCTGTCAACACATAATGGACCTTCCCACCCTTCTAGCACTGATAGAGCAGCAGTTCTTAAAAACACTACAAGCAGCCACCGCAGGCAGGCATGATAGGTAATTATTTTCATATCCATTACATTTGGAGGCATGTCTTTCATCATCCTCTGAGTCCTCAATATGTAAACAACAATTAAGTCTAACAAAGTTCCATGACAAGATCTTCCTTAATCAATCCCATCCAACAAATCTTGCCAGGATTCTGTGAATGGACACTCCCCAGAGGACATTCTATAACCTAATTTGGAATGAAAAAATGTTGAAGGACACACTAGGAGGTAGGAGTTGAGTAGGATGTGAAAAGGTCATTGTTTGGAGAAGTTTAGTGACATCTTCCTGGAGTTGTCCTAAATAAATAGGTAACAGGCTTTTGTTTGTTTCTTTGTTTACTTTTTATTAAAGTATAATATGCATATACAAAGGTGCACATATCATAAACTTGATGAATTTTCTCTACCTAAGCACACCTGTGTAACCGCTTACAGCTAGAGAAACAGAACATCACCTACATCTTAGAAGTCACCCAGAAGCCCCGTTCCAGTGGTTACAGTTATATCTGATAACTTTTTTAAAGCAGGGAGCAGCTGACCTGGAATTAATACCAGAAGGCATTTCCTTTTGCAGCTAATTCATTCTGCCTACAGTCATTCTAACTGCCCTGTTTTACCTTTGAATGCTTTTCCTGATATCCTTCAATTTAAGTGATGTGCCAGCGTGATGGTCGCTCATGATAAGAAGTGTCTCCCTTCTTTTCTAAATAACTCCTTTTGTTATTTTAACTTCTCCGTGTCTGGATTTCCAGCCATTAAAATGTCCTTCATAAGAAACCGCAAGGACACCTTTTCATCCCAACCTCTATTTTAAGGATCAGTTGAGAGGGCTGTTTCTGAGTAGGAAGCAATATATCTACAAACAGGATGGGAAGAGCTGATCACACACTGATACCCTCACACTTGGACAGGGAAAGTGCAAATCTGGGAAATATTACAGTGACTTGGGCAAGAAAACAAGCTGAGACATTCACTGAATCTTCACCATTGATTTAGAGACTAAGAGAAGATGCTCTTTCATTGCTGTGAAATGTAAGGACAACCAGGGCTTCAGATAACCATTCCCCAATCCGGATACTTATCTAAACTAAACCTGCCTGCTTGTGATCCTTTGGACTTTTACAAATAGAGCCTGGATTCATGGGGAGTCCTCCTTCCCAAGCAGTGTGGGGCAGTTCCCGTGTTTCATTAAGGGACATTTCTTCAGAAAAGACAACATCATTTCCTCTCCACTTTCCTCCAGGTTTAACCTAGACCTGCAAACTTAACAAACAAAGATTATATAAGCAGTAGACAAGAGGGATGTTGCAAAAGGGTAGACATGGAAAATCCAGGATTTCATTTGTGCCTGCTCTGTTTCAAATAGAACAGCAATTCCACTTTAGACCTGTACCGGTATCCACTAAACTCTTCCCCCTCATTTTTTAAATTTTACTCTTTGAATTTGATGTACTTTAATATCTGCTAGTTAGAAATTATTCTCCTAATAACAGGACTGGCCTCAAGCAAATATTAGACAGGAGAGGATTTTAAGCTTAGAACCTTCTCACTTCCTTTCTCAGAGGCAACTGCTGCCCCCCAAAGACTCCCTAACTCCCATATTCCTTTACTTCATTTCTTTCATTTGTTCCTTTCTTCATTCAACACCTAATTTTTTCTATGACCTGACTATCCTTAGGCCATTTTAGATATTTCCCTTAAGGACCTTGGGAATTATTTAATAAATTCACTTTCCCAAGACAAAAAATCCTAGTGTTATTTTAATTTTCATAAGAAGCAAATCCTTGGAGTCACAAAATGCCTCTATGACAAGAGAATTTCAGAGCCGAGCACTGTTAGTGACGGCAGCTGAGGTTTCGACCCCAGCTTCCCAGGATCCCTTAAATCTAAACCACTAAGGAGTGTATATGTGTCTTCAGTTTGTCGTACTGTGGGGGTTTGTGTGTTGCTGTGATGCTGGGAGCTATGCCATCAGTATTCAGATACCAGCAGGGTCACCCATGGCAGACAGGTTTCAGCTGAGCTTCCAGACTAAGACAGACTAGGAAGAAGGACCTGGAAGTCTACTTCTGAAAAGAATTAGCCAGTGAAAATCTTATGAATAGCAGCGGAACACTGTCTGATATAGTGCCAGAAGATGAGCCCCCAGGTCGGAAGCCACTGAAAAGACGACTGGGGAAGAGCTGCCTCCTCAAAGTAGAGACGACCTTAATGATGTGGATGGAGTCAAGCTTTCGGGACCTTCATTTGCTGATTTGGCACAACCCAAAATGAGAAGAAACGGCTGCAAACATCCAATAATAATCAGAACATGGAATGTACAAAATATGAATCTAGGAAAATTGGAAATCATCAAATATGAAACAGAACTCATAAACATTGAAATCTTAGGCATTAGTGAGCTAAAATGGACTGGTATTGGTCATTTTGAATTGCACAATCAAACAGTCTACTAGGCTAGGAATGACAACTTGAAGAGAAATGGTGTTGCATTCATCATCAAAAAAACATTTCAAAATCTATCCTGAAATACAGTGCCATCAGTGACAGGATAATAGCCATACACCTACAAGGAAGACCAGTTAATATGACTATTATTCAAATTTATGCACCAACCACTAAGGCCAAAGATGAAGAAATTAAAGATTTTTACCAGCTTTTGCAGTCAGAAATTGATAGAAACTGCAATCAGGATGCATTGATAATTACTGGCGATTGGAACGTGAAAGTTGGAAACAAAGAAGAAGGATGGGTATTTGGAAAATATGACCTCAGTGATAGAAATGATGCCGGAGATCACATGATAGAATTTTGCAAGACCAACTACTTTTCATTGCAAATACCTTTTTTCAGCAACAGAAATGGCAACTATACACATGGACCTTGCCAGTTGGAATACACAGGAATTAAATTGACTACATCTGTGGAAACAGACATGGAAAAGCTCAATATCATCAGTCAGAACAAGGCCAGGGGCCGACTGCAGAACGGATAATCAATTGCTCATATGCAAGTTCAAGCTGAAACTGAGGACAAAACAAGTCCACAAGAGTCAAAGTACGACCTTGAGTATATCCCACCTGAATTTAGAGACCATCTCAAGAATAGATTTGATGCATTGAACACTAATGACTGAAGACCAGACGAGCTGTGGAACGACATCAAGGACATCATACGTGAAGAAAGCAAGAGGTCATTAAAAGCACAGGAAAGAACGAAAAGATCGAAATGGATGTCAGAAGAGACTCTGAAACTTGCTTTTGAATGTAGAGTAGCTAAAGCAAAGGAAAGAAATGATGAAGTAAAAGAACTGTACAGAAAATTTCAAAGGGCAGCTTGAGAAGACAAAGTATTATGATGACATGTGCAAAGAGCTGGAGATAGAAAACTGAAAGAGAAGAACGTGCTCGGCATTTTTCAAGCTGAAAGAACTGAAGAAAAACTTCAAGCCTCAAGTTGCAATAGTGAAGGATTCTATGAGGAAAATATTAAATGACGCAAAAAGCATCAAAAGAAGAGGGAAGGAATACAAAGAGTTATTAAATCAAAAATAATTGGTTAGCATTCAGCCACTTCAAGAGGCAGCATATGATCAGGAACTGATGGTACTGAAGGAAGAAATCTAAGCTGCACTGAAGGCATTGGCGGAAAGGAAGGCTTCAGGAATCAACTGAATATCAATTGAGATGTTTCAACAAAAGGATGCAGCACTGGAAGTACTCACTCATCTGTGCCAAGGAATTTGGAAGACAGCTACCTGGCCAATAGAGTGGAAGAGATCCATATTTATGCCTATTCCCAAGAAAGGTGATCCAACCAAGTGCAGAAATTATAGAACAATATGATTAATATCACATGCAAGTTAAATTTTGCTGAAGATTATTCAAAAGCGGCTGCAGCAGTATAGTGACAAGGAATTGCCAGAAATTCAAGCCAGACTCAGAAGAGGACTTGGAACCAGGGATATCATTACTGATGCCAGATGGATTCTGGCTGAAAGCAGAGAATACCAGGAAGATGTTTACCTGTGTTTTATTGCCTATGCAAATCCATTCGACTGTGTGGATCATAACAAATTATGGATTACATTACGAACACTGGGAATTCCAGAGCACTTAATTGTGCTCGTGCAGAATCTGTGCATAGATCGAGGCAGTCGTTCAGACAAAACAAGGGGATACTACATGGTTTAAGTCAGAAAAAGTGCACATCAGGGTTGTATCCTTTCACCATAGTTATTCAATCTGTATGCTGAGCAAATAATCTTAGAAGCTGAACTATATGAAGAAAATGGGACATCAGGATTGGAGAAACACTCATTAACAACCTGCGATATGCAGATGACACAACCTTGCTTGCTGAAAGCGAAGAAGATTTGAAGCACTTACTGATGAAGATCAAAGACTACAGCCTTCAGTATGGATTACACCTCAACATAAAGAAGACAAAAATCCTCACAACTCAACCAATAAGCAACATCATGGTAAATGGAGAAAAGATTGAAGTTGTCAAGGATTTCATTTTACTTGGATCCACAATCAACACCCATGGAAGCAGCAGTCAGGAAATCAAACAACATATTGCATTGGGCAAATCTGCTGCAAAAGACCTCTTTAAAGCTTTAAAAAGCAAAGATGTCACTTTGCGGACTAAGAATTTACAGTTTGCACTAACCACGGACTCCAGGATAAAGATGAAGGGGTATAAAAGTCTGTTAACAGTTTCCCCTTGAAGTCAGAATTTGTGGAAGTAAAAATATTAACCCCTAGTGAATGCAGTTTGCCAAGGCTCTATAATAGTTTACTATTCTTCCTGCAATAATAGTGAAATTTGTGTTTATCCGTTTTGTAATTAAAAAGGTAACATGTCTGAAATCAAAGATACTAATCAATAATAATAATAATATAAACATTTATGGTGTTATATTTTAATTGTCAGAGTTATTTTGTTTTGTTTTTAGTTTTTTAGTACTACACTGAATGTTGACGTGCCTTATAATGGATGGCAATTAGATTTGATGAAATATGATACCTAACTCTCCCTCCCACCCAAATCTTTAACCTACACAGCAGAGATAATCATTCTTGTGTATACATCTCAAAATTTTATGCATAGACAGTTATATAAATAAAATGAGAGCATATATGTTGCACAGTTCTACACCTATCATTATACCTTCCCTATTTTTCCCATGTTAGCACAACATAACTACTGCTTTTGTCTATATACTGTTGTATTTGCAGATTTAACAATTTATTGTTCTCAATTCATTACATTTGTATGGTTTAAACTTTGCTATTATAGAAATGATACAAGGAATATGTTTTTACACACATGAATGTGTCTGAAGGATAAACTAGACAACTAACTGCCTAAATTAAAGATATGTAAATATTTGTAGATATTGTCAAATTATATTTTCAAAAACCTATTTTCTTAGGCTAGGTTCTTTAGAGGAGCAAAACCAGTGAAGTGACTATGTATATATACAGAGAGACAGAGGGAACAATATGTATCAAGGAAATGGCTTACATGGTTGTAGAGGCTGGGAACTCCCAAATCCATGGGTCAGGCTGGAGGCTTCCCCTGACTCACATAGCTGCAGGAGCTGGTAAATGTAAGATCCAGACCACAGATGCTAAAAAATCCAAAAATCAGCAGGTAAGCTGCTAGCTCAAGTCCCAAGAACCAGAGGTAAGATGAACAAGAACCAGCTGCAGGATCCAGAGCAGGCAAAAGCCAATAAACCTTGCCAGAAAGCCCACCTATACTGTATGCAGGCCACACCCCCAAGGAAACTCCATGCCAACTGATTGGCTACTCACAGCAGATCCTATCATGGAGGTGATCACATTATATCAGATCTCATCATGGAGGTGATTGCATCATTATTTGACTGCTAAACTACATCATAACTGCCAAGCTACTGAGGATCATGATCCAGCCAAGTTGACACACAACTTTAGCCATCACATCTATGAAAGTGGTATTCCAAACAAAGGTTTATGAATGTTTCTGTTTCTTCCTACCTTTCCCTCATTATGTTCTAACTACATTTTAGAGCCTAACTAACTTGATTGGTAAAAAGCTGGTACCTTGTTATTTTAATTTGTATTTTCTTAAGCAAGTAAGCCTATGTTACCTTTTAAACTGTTTTACTGTCTTTCTCTTTGAATTGCTTATTTCTGCTGTTTGTACATTGAGTTGTATATACATTTTTAATTTATTTATTAAAAATATAGGCTCTTTCAATCCTCATCAAGATCCAAAATGTTGAGATAATTCAAAGTATCTTCTCTGACTACAATGCCATCAAGGTAGAAATTAACAATAGAAAGAGCAAGGAAAAAAAAAACCAGCTACATGGAAACTGAATAATACCCTGCTTACACACCACTGGGTAATAGAAGAAATCGGAGACGGAATCAAAAAATTCCTAGAATCAAATAAGAATGAAAACACATCATAGCAAAACCTTTGGGACACAGCAAAGGCAGTCCTCAGAGGACAATTTATAGCAATAGATGCACATATCAAAAAAGAAGAAAGGGACAAAATCAAAACTTTAACTACAGAACTCAAACAAATAGAAAAAGAACAGCAAAAAAAGCCCACAACCACCAGAAGAAAGGAAATAGTAAAGGTCAGAGCAGAAATAAGTGAAATAGAGAACAGAAAAACAGTAGAAAGAATCAACAAAACCAAAAGTTGGTTCTTTGAAAGAATTAAAAAAATTGACAAACCACTGGCCAGACTGACGAAAGGAAAACAGGAGAGGGCACAAATAACCCAAATAAGAAATGACATGAGGGACATTACAACAGACCCAACTGAAATAAAAAGGATTATAACAGAATATTATGAAAAACTATAC
>NW_004444040.1:6169697-6182154 GCF_000243295.1 Trichechus manatus latirostris
ATCTTAAGTGAGAATAACAGCACAATTGGAAGAGCGTCGTCAATGTCACTGAACTGTGCATGTAGAAATTTTTGAAATGGTGTATCTTTGGCTATGTGTTTTTTCACCAAAAAAAAAGTGAGAAGTTAGAGGGTTGATATGTCATGGGGTTGTTAACCAATGTCATAAAACAACATGTGTACTACTGTTTCATGAGAAACTACTTGTTCTGTAAGGCTTCACCTGAAGTACAATAAAAAAAAAATATATAGGCTCTTTATGGTCAGATTTGTTCCAATATTTTCCCCAGGTTAACAGCAATATTTTGGCTGTTTCCCACATAGACATTAATACATCTATTATAATAAAACTATTCAGTCTTTTCTTTATTGGCTTCTGAGATTTTTTTAATACCCTTTCCCTAATCCAAGGTAATTATTTAGAAAATGTTTTACTTATACTAAACATACACACACACACACACACACACACACATAAAATTAATCTATCTTAGAAAGATGAGACAGGATTTCCGCCTACTTTTTTCCCAAGGAGTGATCAGCTGTCCCAATGTTATTTATTTAATATTGATATTATTTCAAAATATTTATCCTAATTTACTGCTGTTTAAAATGCTACCTTTATCTCAGTTACTATATTTAGGTCTATGTCTGGACTCTATTTTCCATTGATCTGTACTCTTATATGATATTATCATCTTTTAAAGAGCCCTGGTGACGAAGTGATTATGTGCTCGGCTGCTAGCCCAAAGGTTGCCAGTTGGAACCCACCAGCTGCTCTGCAGGAAAAAGATGTGACAGTTTGTTTCCATAAAGATTTACAGCCTTGGAAACCCTACAGAGCAGTTCTACTCTGTCCTATAGAATCGCAGTGAGTCTGAATTGACTCGATGGCAACGGACTCAACATGTTTATCATCTTTGAATTACTATAGATTTATAGAACATTTTAAATTATTTGGGGATAATATTCAATTTTTATCATTGTTTTGTCATATTTTTTGTGATCTTCCCACATTAATTTTTCTATATGAACTTTGGAATCAGGTTAACTAGTTCAGAAAATAATCATGTAAGCATTTTTTATGGTTATCAGATTTAATATGTAGAATAAGGGGAATTGACATATGCATTAGTAATGAGCTAAGCAGGATACATGACAAACTTAAAAGGGAGTTTAATGGTGGGATTAAAACAAAGGCACGTGCAGGATGAAGCGAAATCAACAAGAGCTGGTGAAGCATCTTGAGACTAGCAGTAGAGTAAAGTTTCTACCACTCCTTACCAAAAGGATAAGGAAGAAAAAAAATGGCTATGAGAAGTAGTTATCTTGTAGAAAAGGGGTCGTCTGCCAGGAGCTATGGCCTTAGGGAGAGGATAGGGAAGGATCTAGGAGAATAAATACCCCAGCATCTCTTTTCTCCTGCTCTTCAGTTTTCTTCCAGTGTCTTACGCTGGTCAAACAACACTGGAAACCAGAGGGAACAGAGCACAGCAGAGCAGTTTATACTGGCTAGTCACCAAAGACAGAGTAGAATAGAGAAGAGCAAAAAGATCTGGAGGGCCTAACAGAGACTTTCCAGCAAAGCATTACGTTATGGAATCTCTCTATCTAAGAACATCCCAGGTTTTCTCATTCCTTCAGCTCTGACTCTATTCTTCAGTTTAAAAATATTTGAATAGATTTTGAACATTTATGAAGTTATTTCTAAATATTTTATCTATTTGGAAGCAAATTTTGCATTTTTGTTGTTGTTGTTTTCTCTTTCTTATATTTGGATTTGTTTCTTGCCTTCAAACATTTAAGGTTATGTTAAATTGTGACTCATATCCGTTGTGATTTATGCCATTTTTGATTTTTGAATGACCATCTTCATGAATTCACTTGAATTCAACGTTTTCAACTATTATTACCCCTGCTTTTCCTTCTTCTTTGCTTTTTTCCCCCATCTCCCCCGCCAACACTTTGCTTTAAATCTGTGTCATTATTTTAAATGTATTTCTTCTAAAGAGCTTTAATAGGGTTCTAATTGTTTTTATCTAATCATAGAATATTTTTCTTTCAACAAGTATGTTTATTTTCTATGTATTTATTGCTAAGATGGATGGATTTTCTTAGTTCCATCATATTTTATGTCCTGATTTCTGTTTTGAATGCTTCATTTGTGCTTTTAACTTTCTATATGATTTGTGCTTCTCTTTGTTCTATAGTCTAAGTGTTTTCTTTGTTCTGTAGACTGAATGTTTTCTTTCTGATAGTTTGGAAGGTTCATGATTTTCAATTTTTTGCTCCTTTTTTTCAGATGTTTTCAGAGAAAAGAGCAAGACAGAGAATTTTTTGTTCTGCCATATGTTTTAAGTGACCCATTTAGTAAAGCATTGATATTTTCTCCAATCTCGCTCTAATAAGCTATTGCAGATGTATTCACACTGTCCTCTGTGAAGGACAAGATTTTGATGAAGTCAACAGAATGGCACTAGAATGGTTGCTGATCACCTAAGACGAGTAAACTACTCAACCCCATTTCGCATGGAACGTTCTGCTTTCATCTGTTTTGGTTATTTTCCCACGAAAAATTCTAACTAACAAAGTCCACGAGTAAGTAAGTTTGAAGACCATTGATCTAGGTCACCTGAAGCTGCTGTTTTCTATTCAAAAGTGGGCAAATATAATATCACTTAAAAAAAGGTAAAGGTGACTGTGCTTTCTGCCATTGTCTGACATGAGCAATAACTTCATGATTACTAGTCATTATTTCTAGGAAATAATAAAGCATATCATATCTGATTTGTAAAATTCAGCAACTTCAATTCCTTCTAAGTGTCTCAGCTATATTTGCCAAGTATAGTCCACTCTAGAGCAGTTACTTAGCAGGAAGAAAAGAAAAGCATAGATTATATATTAAAGAGAGTCTATCGTTCATTTAGGTATTTTCCAGCCTTCACACAAGGCTGAAAATTCTGGTAAATCACTCCTTTCTTGAGGGAAAAAATAGCCATATTTTCTCTATAATTAATCCAAATACCAACCTCAATGTTTACTCATCCATTCATTCACATTTACTGCGTGCTATGTGCCAGACACAAGGAAGTGGAAACATAGAGGTGAACAAAAGCAAAATGGCTCTTGATTTCAAGATTATTTCTTAATTTTCTAGTGGGATAGACACATTTGATGATGAGAACGGAAATGTCCATTAGACTGAAAGGCATAGAGGTTACTGTTGGGAGGCAAAAATAGAGGAGTTTTATATCCCAAGCACTTGGCACAGTAGTTGGCATGTAGTAAGCACTAAAGAAATATATACTGAAGGAAGAAATGTAGGAAAGAAGGAGGGAGGGAGGCTTTGGGTTTGAATTACAAATTATTTCTTTAAGATTAGATAAGATTTCATGACAATTTCAACACTACATGTAAAAAGAACGGCAACAAAATGAAACAGAGATGGAGAAAAACAAACAAAACAAAACAAAACCAAGCCCACTGCCTTTGGGTTGATTTCAACTCATAGCTATCCTATAGGACAGAGTAGAGCTGTCCCGTAGGATTTCCAAGGAGCAGCTGGTGGATTCACACTGCTGACCTTTTAGTTAGCAACTGCAGCTCAAATAAGCAACAATTAGTTTGCTAGAAGGTCCAAGTAGGGATATGTTAAGAAACATGGCAATCCTAAGAAAGAGTCAGATGGGAGAGGTTGTTGAACATCAGCCCAGGGTTACTCGGTAGATAGTGGTAATGTGCTGATAGACTTTGAGCAGGAACATAGCTTGACTGAAGTCATGTTATAAGATTATGTTTGCCAGTGACATTTCCTGATAATATATGAAAGTTATCCAAACCACTTGGGGTAATTATAGCCATATTATGAACTCCATTTTGCAACTCTAAAATGGAATCAGTACTGCAACTTACTTTGCCTACCCCATAAGTCTCAATATGAAAAGTCACTCACCAAAAAAAAAAAAAAAACCTTCATTCATATTTTTTAAACCTCTGTAAATGGTAGGATTGATAATAGAAAATATAAACATTAGAAGAGGGACAATAAAAGGCACTAAATATATATTAAAAAGTTAATGAAGTTGATTTAAATAAATTATGTAAGAAGCGAATCTAGAACTACCTTCTGCATATTCCTGGTGCCATCTTTTAAGACATTAAATTCTTAGTGACATTCCACTTCTACTTCGACAGTCTCTCCAATACCCTACACTTTTCACCACCCTTACTCAAGCAAATGACAATCTAATCATGAGAGTCACACAGATGGAGTTTCTCAGATTCCCATCTCATTTTCCCTTACTACTATTTTAGAATTTATCTAATTGCACATTGATTTTTAGATGGTAAACACACACACATATGTCCTTGAGTGGCACAAACAGTTAAGCACTCAACTACTAGCTGAATGGTTAGCAGTTTGAACCCACCCAGAGGCATCTTGGAAGACAGGCCAGGAGATCTGCTTTCAAAAGGTCACAGTCTTGAAAATCCTATAGAGTAATTCTATTCTGCGTACATAGTATTGCCATGAGTTAGAATCGATCTGACTGCAACTAACAACAAATACTTGTGTGTGTATAACTGGTTCCATCTCTCTAGAGAACCCTAACCAAGACAAACCGGGTATAGTACAAAAGATGAAGTGACAGATGATGTCCTAGTAGATTAATATGTTCAAAATTAGCCATTTAAATGTCATTATTATTACTATTTGAGAGCTAAATAAAGGATTTGGAGTTTACAACACTGAGGAAGGGACATCCCCCAGAATCTGTGGTTGAGGTCGGAAGTTACAAAGTGTCTGAATCGTTTGATGGTGGTTTGCATGGAAAGAGGAGTGGCTACAGGAACATTTGGGAGAAAAAATCCATCAAATTTCCCTTTCTAACTGAATGGGAAAGTTCATGGGAGTAAAACAATCAATGATTGCCTTTTGATTTAGGTCAAATATGAGTAGGAGCATGAGAAAGTCGCTGACAGAGATGGGGTAATTAGCTTGGATTTTTTGAAATACTTACTGGGATTGGATTGATCAATGTTAAGCTGTAAGGACACAATAAATTGGACCTAGAATTCGAACTACAGAAAACAGAATCCAAATCTTTTGTGATGGTTCACAAACTCTTAACACCATGGATACTCATATCCTTTTGTTCAAAATCCACGTGCAGATTACAGGATCTTTTGGAGCAGGAACTGTTTTTGTTTTTAATCCTGAGTATTCTTTCTGAAACCTGCATACATGTTCTGGAATTATGTTATGTATACTAGTAGTTCCTGACTTACTATGGGGTTCCTTTCTGACCACTCCATCATAAGTTCATTCTGACGTAAGTTGAATATCTTTTTTTTTCGTTTTCATTATTATTGCCTTTAATTATCAGTATCTTTATAAATCCAATCTTTATTTGTCTTTGGGGGTTGATAACATTACACATAAACTTACAGATATATTTTAATACTTAAAACCAAAAACCTGTTACTATCACTTCCGACTCACAGCAACAATATACGACAGAGAACTGCCCCATAGGGTTTCCAAAGAGCAGCTGGTAGATTCGATCTTGCCGACCTTTTGATTAGCCACCAAGCTCTTAGAGCTCTTAACAACTGCACCACCAGGGCTAACATAAAAAAATCCACAAATCATAAAAATTACTCCAACAATGAAGAAGAGTTGAATAACATTGGCATTTTGTCAGTTGCAGTAATAATTCCACTTGTGGAAGGTTCTGGATCATCTGGATTACCCCTGGGAATGATATGGCATTTCTAGTCAGAAAATTAGTGAGAGTTGCCTGTATGGTCCTTTTCTTTTTTTCTTCATAAATTTCGAGGTAACATCTCACTGCTGCCTAAATCTGCCTCTCAACTTTAGCAAAGCGATCAGCGTTTAGGTCCATGTTTTCAAGTAACTGAAGACTAATTAAGTTTAGAAAAAACTCCAGCTAATCCTTTCACTGTAAAATGTATTGACAACTTTTCTCCTTCTTCCTCATTATTTTTCTTCTTCAACGTTTCTTTTCTCTTCAAAATCCATTAAGTCCTGGGCAGCTCCTGTTCAGAGGTGAGATAAGAGGGCAAAAAGGGACAGGAGTTGGTTGAATGGACACAGGAAATCCAAGGTGGAAAGGAGGAGTGTGCTGTCACATTATAGGGAGAGCAACTAGGGTCACATAACAATATGTGTATAAATTTTTGTATGGGAAAGTGACTTGAACTGTAAATTTTCACTTAAAGCACGATAATAAAAAAAAGAATAAGTCCTCTTCCCTGATGCTTCTCCCTCTTGAATTCTTTAATACTCTCAACTTTTTGCATCACACATTTCAATCTACTGAATATTAAACAGTTCTGTTGTTCTCAAAAGAAAAATTCATCAAGTCCTAATCTGTTAATTCCTCTTCTTCATGATCTATGAACTGTTCCACATCGGCAGTATCAAGTTCTAAATTCAGCATTCCTGCCATATGGATGATTTTTCCACCGATCTCTTCCATCATATTATCCTGATCAAATGCTTACAGCCTGTTCATATAACTCAGCAATTTTTTCCAAATCTCTTGCATGCATTTTCCCATAACTTCCTCCCAGGAAGATGTACTAATGAAAACCAAACCCAAACCCATTGCTGTCAAGTCGATTTGGATGCATAGCAACCCTATAGGACACAGTAGAACTGCCCCATAGGGTTTCCAAGGAGCTGCTGGTGCATTCTAACTGCAGACCTTTTTGTTAGTAGCTGAGATGTTATCCACTGTGCCACCAGGGCTCCACTAATGAAAAGATGTACCAAAAAAAAAAAAAAAAAAAGTGGTAAGTCGAGGATTACCTGTACTTGCATATTCACTTGTATCTATAGTCTATAACTGTCATACAGTCTTACACCAACTCTTTAATAGCAACCTGTGGGGTGTTACTCAAGTCAACTTCAATAAATTATACAAGAAGCAAATCTGGAATTATCTTCTACATTTTCCTGGTGCCATCCTTAAGAAATTAAATTCCTAGTGACATTACACTTCTCTTTGGCATTCTCTCCAATACCCACTCTCCACCATCCCTGTCTGCGTGTGTGTGTGTGATATGAATGGATCTATAAACAGCGCACCCTCAGATGATGACAAGACTATACTCTTATTTTCTTTGTATATTAAAATGAACAGCAGTTATGGGAAATACCTTTTCTTTATTCTGAGCCCAAATTAAAATTTATTTGTGCCTTTACATCAAGTTACAACCTAAGAATCTCACCCTATCCTGCCTTTTGAGGTGTGGTATAGCTGAAATGAGTTTAAACAACCTCCCCTCACCCTTCAGAGTCTCAACTCCAAGAAAAGAGCTTGAGGCTGGAACAATATTATACAGTCAACACCCTCTCCAGCCCTGGTGAGGATGAAAAGATCCATAGCTCCATTCCATTTTTGTGACAGTTGAGCCCTGCTTTGCTTTTCGTTAATACACGTTTATCCTAGGGCCTGTTCTTTTTCAATGTGATCCACTTGGCCGCACCCATTTGAAAGAGCCTATTACTCTGGTCAGAGCTGGTTTGGCTTGCTGCTAGCTCATTGCTACATTCTTTTTTTAGAGCCTGCCAAATGTGGGACTATGGGTGTATCTTGTTGACATCCTGTGGTTCATCAGATATGTAGGATCTCTCTTTAGTGCAATCTCTTTAGAAGCCTGCAGCTGTGCTGAGAGGCTCAGGTCAGCATGTCTAAGAGGAAGCCCAAATTCAGATTCACATGAAGGGTTATCCCACACAAAATGCTTGTGGGAAATGGGAACACGGACATGCCTTGCTTTATGAAATACACGGGGCCCTTCCCACACCAAGATTAGTAATTTGTGGCTACAAACGTTTGCCTAACTCTTTAAACCATAATTTATCCCAAAGAGAGAACTATTTCACTTAGATATTTGGATACAACAACTATGCACAGAATGAATCTCCTTGGTCAGTTCTGATTTTCAAACTTTGTGTCCTGTTTTTGATTTGGCACATGCAGGCAACAGAGCTACTTTCAAGAATGGGTTAGGGAAACAAGAAACAGTAGTGTGTAGTTAAAATGCATATGCCATGCAGGGGAAGCACAGAGGACAAAATTGTGGGCTGAAAGAGGCAAGAATCACCAGAAGTTTGCTACTCTAGAATAATTTCTAACATAGCCACTCCATGTCTCCAATTACAGAGTTAAGTGGGTTAACAATCTTATCTTATTAATGGAAAATGTCACGTATCGTATATAGACTTCATTCACACTTTAGTATGAAATGCTTTGGTTAAATTTTCCAGTCTTATCTGTCTGAGTACCTGGAACCTCCTGGGACATGTAGGAATTGCATTTCCACAGCTATTGTAAGGACCATCACTATTAACTTGAATTAAAAAATGAAATCAATGTACAGCTAACATCAGGGTCCACTGAGTATTTTTAATGTGAAAAAATGGACTCTCAGAGAGGGAGATTTAAATTATGTGTGGTAAAAGTTTAAAAATCTGGAGGCGGGGCCAAGATAGCAAAGTAGTCAAACGCTTCCGGTGGTCCCACTTGCAACAAACACCTGAAAAAACAAGAGAATCATTTATATATGACAATCTAGGAGCCTTAAATATCAAAGGCAAAGTTGAGGAACTGGGCTGGGTGGCAGCAGGAGGGAGAGACGGTTCAGAAGCAGCAAGGAGTTGCCAGATCTGACCCAGTAGAAACTGGCATCTTGTAGGCCAGATTGGCTGGTGTGCCCAGTGAGACAAGCAGTCGCATTTGGGATGGGTTTTCCATGTTGGGAGAGACCTAGTGGCAGAGAGTCTACTCAAGCTCCCAGAACCAGGGAAGAGTGGTGCTCAATCAGCAAAAATAAGTACATGTGTCTAACCTACCACACAGATCAAAACACAACCCATTTAGGAAGAACCTCTCTCCCATTTACCTGCCTCCTCCCCTCTTTGCTCCAGGTCCTGACCCAGCTTCAGGGATAGCTGCTTCGCCAGGGCCAGAAGTAGGAACCATCATACACCCGGAGCCATTCTCCTGACCTTGGAGAGGGAACAAATCAAGAAAAAGGAAAAAATAATTTGCCAGCTCCCGTAAGCTGAGAACTAAGGGCAGGCACAGCTCCCTAGACCCAGACATCAGGGGTCCACGGACTTTGAATGCCTTTCATCCCTGCATAGACCTGTGTGGGCCCATTTCAACATCATAGATCCTCATTAGCACAGTACAACAGGATATATATCTGAAGCCTAACTTCAACTGTATCAGCTATATGGTGGAGTGGCATGTTTGTGACATTTGACACGACTCTGCCCATTAAGCAGGGTCCTCACCTACTCACATCAGGGGCCTGAGGACTTGTGGCTCCACTCATGCCACCTAGCCACCCATGACAGGGGTCCAAGAATAAGTGGTTCCTCCAAGTCCTTACAGCCAACAGCATTGGGTGCTCATAGTCCAACTGCAAAACCCACCAACCAACGCACTCTAGGGAACAGGGACACGCTTTCCTCCCAGACACTCAGGGGCAACCGTCTGCCTCCTGGCTTTCTCAGTGCATGACCCGCAACTGCAGCCAGATACCTGTGCTTACTCCAATCACCCCTGTCCAACTAGAACTGTAGGTGAGAGCCTGCACCCTACACTTGGTCACTGACTACCTGGACACCTGCGCTGAATCCATACAGAAAAGTAAATGGACTCCTAGGGTCACGTACCCAGTAACAGATCTAAACACCTGGTGACAGGACATTGCAGCTTCAAAGATGCCAATAATCAAACTAGCTCATATGAGCAGCCTGTATGGGCATCTCAAAACAATACAAAACAAGAAGTTAGGACACAGTAAACAAACATAAAATCAATAAATTTGATAACTTATTGTTGGCTTGGAGACAACAGTCAATATCAAATCACATAAAGAGGCAGACCATGCTGGCTTCAGCAAACTCCCAAAACAAAAAATCAAGAAATTTTCTGGAGGAAGATAACTTCTTGAAATCACTAGGGGTAGAATACAAAAGATACAGAACTCTTCAAGAGATCAGAAAGGAGATCTTGTAAAACACAGAAGAAGCCAAGGAACACACAGACAAAGCAACAGAAGAACTTAAGAAGATTATAGAAGAGCACGATGACAAATTTAATAGGCCGCAAGAATCCATAAAGACACAGCAAACAGAAATCGAGAAGATTGACAATAAAATTTCAGAATTAAGACAACTCAATAGAAAGTCACAGGAGCAGAATTGAGGCAGTGGAAGTCAGAATTAGTGAGACTGAAGATAGAGCACTTGACACCAACTTATTTGAGGAAAAATCAGATAAAAGAATTTTAAAAAAATGAAGAACACTGAGAACTATGTGGGACTCTATCAAGAGGAATAACCTACAAGTGATTGGAGTATCAGGTCTGGGGGGATAAGGGAAACTACAGAGAGAACTGCTGAAGATTTTTTGGCAGAAAACGTCCTTGATATCATGAAAGACAAGAAGATATCTATCCAAGATGCACACCGAACCCCACACAAAGTAGATCCCAAAAGAAAATCACCAAGACATATAATCAAACTTGTCAAAACCAAAGGTAAAGAGAGAATTTTAAGGGCGTCTAGGATAAACGAAGTCATCTACAAAGGACAGTCAATAAGACTAAGCTCAGACTACTCAGCAGAACCCATGCAGGCAAGAAGGCAAGGGGATGACATATATAAAGCCTTGAAGGAAAAAAATTGCCAGCGAAGAATTATATATCCAGCAAAACTCTCTCTCAAATATAATGGTGATATTAGGACATTTCCAGATAAACAGAAATTTAGGGAATTTGCAAAAACTAAACCAAAATTACAAGAAATACTAAAGGGAGTCCTCCAGTTAGAAAATCAATAACATCAGTAACAACCCAAGACTAGAACACAGGACAGAGCAACCAGATATCAACCCAGATAGGGAAGACACAAAAACAAATCAAAGCTAAAATGCTGAAAATCGGGAAACAGAAACGTCAATAAGTAAAAGATGACAACATTAAAACAAAAAAGAGGGACTAAAAAATGTAGTCATAGATCTTTCATATGAAGCAGAAGTCAAGGAGTTATAAAGAAATAAAAGACTGGTTTAAACTTAGAAAACTAGTGGTACATATTAAGGTAACTACAAAGGAAGCTAATAATCCTATACATCAAAATAAAAAACAAGAAAAATATAAAGATTCAGCAAACACAAAATCAACAACAATAAAAAAGATAAAAAGAAAATACGTAAAAAGAAATGACTCAGCACAGACTATTAAGTGGAACAAAGAAACTGTCAACAACACATTAAAAAAGACATCAAAATGACAGCACTAAACTCGTACCTATCAATAATTACCCTGAAAATGTAAATGGACTAAACGCAGCAATAAAGAGACAGAGAGTGGCAGAATGGATAAAAAGACATGATCTGTCTATATGCTGCCTACAAGAGACACATCTTAGACTTAAAGACACAAACAAACTAAAACTCAAAGGATGGAAAAAATATATCAAGCAAACAACACTCAAAAAAGAGCAGGAATGTCAATGTTAACCTCTAACAAAATAGACTTTAAAGTAAAATGCACCACGAAGGATAAGGAACGACACTGTATAATGACTAAAGGATCAATACACCAGGAGGACATAATCACAATAAATATTTACCCACCCAGTGACAGGGCTCCAAAATACATGAAACAAACGTTAACAGCATTGAAAAGAGAGATAGACAGCTCCACAATAACAGTAGGCAACTTCAACACACCACTTTCGGTGAAGGACAGAAGATCCAGAAAGAAGCCCAATAAAGACAGGGAAGATCTAAATGCCACAGTGAAACAACTTGATCTCATAGACATACACAGAATACTCCACCCAACAGCAGCCAAGTAAACTTCCTTTTCCAGTGCACAAGGAACATTCTCCAAAATAGACCACATATTAGGCCATAAAGCAAGCCTTAACAGAATCCAAAACATCGAAATATTACAAAGCATCTTTCCTGACCATAAAGCCATAAAAGTGGAAATCAATAACAGAAAAAGCAAGGAAAAAAATCAAACACATGGAAACTGAACAATATCTTGCTCAAAAACTGATTTATAGAAGAAATTAAGGACAGAATAAAGACATTCACAGAATCAAATGAGAATGAAAACACATCCTACCAGAACCTTTGGGACACAGCAAAAGAAGTGCTCAGAGGTCAATTTATAGCAATAAATGAATACATCCAAAAAGAAGAAAGGGCCAAAATCAAAACATTACCTCTATAGGTACAGGAGTCCAGTGACAAGGGCCAAAAGACAGAAGGGGACAAGGAAGCTGGTGCTAGGGAACCCAAAGTTGAGTAAGGATATTGTTGATGTGTTGTGAGATTGTTAACTGTTGTCATAGGACAACATTTGTAGTAACTGTTAAATGAGAAACTATTTTGTTCTGT
>NW_004444040.1:6182910-6233457 GCF_000243295.1 Trichechus manatus latirostris
CTGGCCCTGACAGTTTCACTGGAGAATTCTACCAAATTTTCAGAGAAGAGTTAACACTACAGACCAATATCCCTCATGAACACAGACCCAAAAATCCTCAACAAAATTCTAGCCAATAGAATTCAACCACATTTCAAAAAATAATTTACCATGACCAAGTGGGATTCATACCAGGTATGCAGGGATGGTTCAACATTATAAAACAATCAATATAATCCATCCCATTAATAAAACAAAAGACAAGGACCACATGATCTTACCAATTGATGCAGAAAAGGCATTTGACAAAGTGCAACACACATTCGTGATAAAAACTCTCAGTTAAATAGGAACAGAAGAGAAACTCCTCAACATAATAAAGACAATTTATACAAAGCCAACAGCCAACATTATCCCAAATGGAGAGAATCTGAAAGCATTCCCCTTGAAAACAGGACAGACAAGGATGCCTTTTATCACCACTCTTATTCAATATTGTGCTGGAGGTCCTAGCCAGAGCAATTAAGCTAGGAAAAGAAATAAAGGGCATCCAAATTGGTAAGGAAGAAGTAAAAGTAGCTCTATTTGCAGATGATATGATCTTATACACAGAAAACCCTAAAAAATCCACAAGAAAACTACTGGAACTAGTAGAAGATTTCAGCAAAGTATCAGGATACAAGATAAAAATACAAAAATCAGTGGGATTCCTCTACACCAAAAAAGAGAACTTTGAAGTGGAAATCAGCAAATCAATACCATTTACAATAGCCCCCAAGAGGATAAAATACTTACGAATAAATCTAACCAGAGACATAAAAGACTGATACAAAGAAAACTACAAGACACTACTGCAAGAAACCAAAAGAGACCTACATAAGTGGAAAAACATATCTTGCTCATGGATAGGAAGACTCAACATTGTGAAAATGTCTATTCTACCCAAAGCGATCTACAGATACAATGCACTCCCAGTCCAAATTCCAAAGGCATTTTTTAATGAGATGCAGAAACAAATCACCCACTTCATATAGAAAGGGAAGAGGCCCTAGATGAGTAAAGCATTACTGAAGAAGAAGAGGGAGGCCTCACACTACCTGATTTTAGAACCTATTATACTGCCACAGTAGTAAAAAAGCCTGGTATTGGTACAACAGATACATAGACCAATGGAACAGAATTGAGAATTCAGATGTAAATTCATCTATGAGCAGCTGATATTTGACAAAGGCCCAAAGTCCACTAACTGGGGAAAAGATGATCTCTTTAACAAATGGTGCTGGCATAGGTGGATATCCATCTACAAGAAACTGAAACAAAACCCATACCTCACACCATGCACAAAAACTAACTCAAAATGGATCAAAGACCTAAATATAACATCTAAAACAATAAAGATTATGGAAGAAAAAATATGGGCAATGCTAGGAGCCCTACTACGTGGCATAAACAGAATACAAACCATAAGAAACAATGCACAAACACCAGAAGAGAAACTAGATAACTGGGAACTCCTAAAAATTAAACACTTATACTCATCAAAAGACTTCACCAAAAGAATAAAAAGACAACCTACAGACCAGGAAAAAATTTCGGCTAAGACAAATCTGATCAGCATCTAAAATCTACAAGATACTACAAAACTTCAACAACAAAAAGACAAATAACCCAATTAAAAAATGGGCAAAGGATATGAACAGACACTTCACCAGAGAAGACATTTAGGTGGCTACCAGATACATGAGGAAAAGCTCATGATCATTAGCCATTAGAGAAACGCAAATCAAAACTGCAATTAGCTATCATCTCACCCCAACAAGGCTAGCATTAATCCAAAAAACACAAAGTAATAAATGTTGGAGATGTTGTGGAGAGACTGGAACACTTATACACTGCTGGTGGGAATGTAAAATTGTGCAGCCATTTTGGAAATCGATTTGGTGCTTCCTTAAAAAGCTGGAAATAGAAGTACCATAGTATCCAGCAATCCTACTCCTTGGAATATATGCTAGAGAAATAAGAGGCTTCACAAGAATAGATATATGCACACTCGTGTGCATTGCAGCACTGTTCACAACAGCAAAAAGATGGAAACAACCTAGATGCCCATCAATGGATGAATGGATAAACAAATTATGGTATTATTCACACAATGGAATACTATGCAACAATAAAGAACAACGATGATTCTGCAAAACGTCTTATAACATGGATGAATCTGGAAGGCATTATACTGAGTGAAATTAGTAGCAAAAGGACAAATACTGTATGAGACCACTATTATAAGAACTCAAGAAAAGGTTTAAACATAAAATAAAACATTCTTTGATGGTTATAAGGGTGGGGAGTGAGGGAGAGGGGTATTCACTAACTAGATACTAGATAAGAATTATCTTAGGTGAAGGGAAGGATAATACACAATACAGGGGAAGTCAGCACAACTAGACTAAACCGAAAGCTAAGAAGTTTCCTGAATACAACCAAACACTTCAAGGGACAGAATAGCAGGGCTGGGGGTCTGGGGACCATGGTTTTAGGGGACAGCTAGGTCAACTGGCATAATAAAGTTTATTAATAAAATGTTTTGCATTCCATTTTGCTGAGTGGCATCTGGGGTCTTAAAAGCTATAGAGCGGCAATCTAAGATGCATCAACTGGTCCCAACCCACCTGGAGCAAAGGAGAATGAAGAGCATCAAAGACACAAGGAAAATATTAGCCCAAGAGACAGAAAGGGCCACATAAACCAGAAACTTCATCAGCCTGGGACCAGAAGAACTAGATGGTGCCTGGTTACCACCAATGACTGCCCTCACAGGGAATACAAGAGAGTCCCTGATGGAGCTGGAGAAAAGTAGGGTGCAGAACTCAAATTCTAGTAAAAAGAGCAGACTTAATGGTCTGACTGAGACTGGATGGACTCCGGAAGGCATGGCCCCCAAACTCTCTGTTAGCCCAGAACTGAAGCCATTCCTGAAACCAACTCTTCAGACAAAGATCAGACTGGACTATAAGACATAAAATGATACTCGTGAAGAGAGTGTTTCTTAGCTCAAGTAGATACATGAGACTAAATGGGCAGCTCCTGTCCGGAGGCGAGATGAGAAGGCAAAAAGGAACAGGAACTGGTTGAATGGACATGGGAAATCCGGGGTGAGAAAGAGGAGTGTGCTGTCACATTATAGGGAGAGCAACTAGGGTCACATAACTATGTGTGTATAAATTTCTGTATGAGAAACTAACTTGAACTGTAAACTTTCACTTAAAGCACAATAAAAAACAAACAAAATTTTAAAATCTTGAAGTATTCAGATTAATTGAAATTCTTTTACAACTTTTCTATAGTTCTAAAATTTTTAAATAAATATTTGGAAAAATGTTTAAATAATGAACTCTTATATATGAAGAGTTTAGTTTGAAATTATTGAACCAGTCCACTAATGGTTGATACCATTAGTGCTTATATTTTCTTTACAGCAAAAAGAATGAAAGCAGTATTTATGAAGGGGAAGAAGAAGTTATTAGAGAATCAGAAGATAAAATAATATGATCATCTAAGGACCAGTAATGATGAGGCAGGAGGTAGGAGAGGAGATTGAACGAAAATGAGATAGAGGCAATTGAAAATAAGATAAGAGAAAAAGAAGAAAAATCTCTATGTCATGTAATTTTGCCAAGATCTCTGACACTGGAATGTACAGCCACGGACTGAGGTGATTTAAAGCCTGAGTTAGTAGATTAGTACTTGATTTTGCAATTGTATTTTTCACCTTTCTTGATTCACTTTATTCCCCCTGTTCAGTTTCTCCAGGACAGCTGGTTGTTACCTCCATCACCAATTTTTCCCCAAATAAAAAGGAGATAGGACTTGCTTCTCTTCCTCCTCTTCTATTATCAATTCAGAACTTCATTTTCGAGTTTGCCCTGTTTTAATACTATTGATGATGACAATGATGATAAAATGAAAAATCACCAGAGATGAACATTAACATTCAACAGAAATGGAAATTAAATCTTAAAGTGTTCCCCAGAGAAAAGGTTAAAATGATTCCCGTAGCTCAGCATGTTGGATTTTGCAGAATTGAAGTTACCTCATGGTGGTGGCATAAGTGATAGGAAACATGCCTGGAGACAAATGATCCAACTCTGAGCTCTGATTCTGTCTCACGACCTGTGGAAAGCTTCTTCAACTGTCTCAGCCTTGATTCCCCCCTTTTGTAAAGAGGTTTTACCAATCCCTATTCTTCCCTCCTCTGAGGAGCCACTACAAGCATTAAGTGAGACAATGGTTATAAGACACCCTCAAATTTTTTAACAAAAGGTAGCATACAATTAGCATTTGGCATCATTTTTCATGACTCAAATGTTTTGTTCTTTATTTTCACAGCAGAAAATCTCAAAATCATTTGAATTTCTATCACGACTGTGATTTCTTAATTCCATGATTATAAAATCTAAACTTAACACTACTCCCTATTGTTCAGTTCAACTATTTCCAAAACACAGAGGAAAAAGAGAAATGTTTATATATTAATCAAAGTGTAAACTTGGAAAATTATCCGAAACCTACATAACAAGATTCCACCATGTTTTTCTATTTGCCAGTAAAAATTCCTAAGTGGTAGGCTTCTTTTTTAACTATAGAAGATAAAAGTTAAAAACAAAAATTATTCCTATTCTTTTAACAGACTTATCATCAGGCAATGTAGGGCAGGGTTTCCTAGAGTTTTGAATTTTATGAACTACTGATTTTTTTCTTGATAAAACAGGTTTTTTTTGTTGTTGTTGGAGGTTTTTTTTTTTTTTTTTTTTTTGCTAATGAAGGATATTAACCACAAAAATTCTCCACTAAACATCAACTATCGCAGCTATGGAAAACAGTTTGGTGGTTCCTCAAAAAGTTAATCTCAGAATTTCCATCTGGCCCAATAATTCAACTCTTAGTGTGATGCAATGGATCACTTTTGTGTGGCCTTTCTTTGCACGGTCTTGTAACTCCCACCCAAGTGACTGGGTAGGACTGTGCAAATAGAGTAATTGTGGTCCACCAGGAGGATTGGTCAGTTTCCTCTGGGCTTGAGGTGAGCCATCCCAGAGGCAGGAAGGAGAAGATCCCACCACTACCAAGGAAGAATAGCCAGGAGTGGAGATTGTGTCCTTTAGACCCAGGGTCCCTGCACTGAGATGCTCCTGGAACCAGGAGACCAAGAGAAAGAGAGAGCTGTGGCACTGAAGATGGTGAGAAGTGATGGTAGAGAAATGGAGCAGGAGAGACCGGCAGGAGAGACTAGCAGGAGACGGCACAGTAGGCTTCCTGGCCCACAGAGCGAGAAAGTTGAGTTCCTTTGGCTGAGGCTTACTGGCAGAATGAATTGCCTCTGGGCACTTATCAGCAGAGCTAAAAGAGCTTTGTAACACTTGTCTGAACTGGGCAGAGGCTGAGAGCCAGAGAGAGACATGCCTGCAAGCACAGCTGGGAAGAGGCTATCCTGATGGAAGAACTGCATCCTGAGCATTCCTGAAACTGAATTACTTCCCTAATAAACCCCGTAATTTTGAGTATTGCCTGAGTTCTGTGTGGCCATTGCAATGAATTATCGACTCCAACAGAGAAGTAGAGTGCCGTGGGAGAAACAGTTGGTGTCAGAATTGGTAAAGATGACAGAGAGAGGAGGCATGTCTGACCTCTGCTTCATAGGAATCAGCCTTGATCTGTTGATCCTGATTCTCCTTTCCCCCTGCAAAGTTAGAGGAGGTCAGACACCATGTCCATGCCATTTTTACACCTAGGAATATACCCAAAAGACTTGAAAGCAGGGACTCAAACAGATATTTGTACACCAGTGCTCATTGCAGCATTATTCACGGTAGCCAAAAGGTGGAAACAACCCAAGTGCCTATCAACAGACAACTGGATAAACACAATGTGGTACATATGTACAATATAATATTATTCATCCACAAAGAGAAATAAAGTTCTGATACATGCTACTACATGAATGAACCTTGAAAGCATTATGCTGAGGGAAATTAGTCAGATACAAAAGAACAAATATTGTATGATGCCACTTACATGAAATATCTAGAACAGGCAAATGCATAGAAACCAAAGCTTATTAGTGGTTACCAGGTAGTAGGGTTGGGGGGAGGTGGGATGAGGTGAAGTTATCTCTTAAGGGGCCCTGAGTTTCTGTTAATGGTGATGAAAAGTTTTGAAAACATATAGTAGCGATGGTTGCATAACATGGTGAATGTTAATGTCACTGAATTGTACACATAAAAATGGTTGAAATGGCAAATATTTTGTTATATATATATATATATAAAATCACAATTAAAAAAAAAATAACCCTTCCTATACTGGGTATTCTTTCCAGATATAACATGCCTCTCTCCTTTCTTTCATAACCAGGCTTCTTGAAAGAGTTATTCCATTGGTTTTTTCACATTCTTACTTTCCATGCATTTTTCCTGCCTCTGCAGTCTTGCATCTGCCCTCACTCCTTTCTCAAACCTGCTCACACCAAGGTTCCCAGGACTTTCACAGCCAGGGGACATTTTTCCTCACTCAACTCCTTCGACACTATTGGCCACATCTTCTTTTTCAAACTCTGTCCAAACCAGGATAACTGGAGTCAGACAATATGGTCTCCAATACAGGCTAGCCACATCCTGACTTGATGATCTTTCTGGAAAACCTCTCTAAGCCTTCATCTCCCCATCAATAAAATGATAACAACAATTTTTTTTTTTTTTAAAAAAAAAGGCAAACATCAACTATCAATGTTATTTTCTAAAAGGAAGGGCAATTTAACCCATAAATAATCAAATAATCTCAGACCTAAGCAAAGTCCTTTAAATTGGAATAAATTTGATATTATGAAAGATGTACTAATTAATCTTTTTTTTTTTTTCTCACTATGTTTCTTTGCAATCTTTCCTAGAAACATTGGTCCCCAGACAGGGTTTTAGAAGCCACCAAACTTATAGATTTATTGAGTGAAATGCCTGCTCTCATGTGATGTATTTGATTCACCCCAGAGGCTGGGATCCATTTCTTAAATGACTTCTTTGAGCCTTCCTTGCTATCTTGAGTAGTTTGTTTGTACCCTAGTGTGACTATTTTCCTTTCAGAGGGAGCCTTGCTCAACCCCATCAGGTTCTGTCACAGGCCTTACAACCAGTTACTACGTACGTTGAAACACCTTTCAGTTTAGCTGTTCTTGTTCAAAATAAAGGAAGGAAATGCATGTCTTTTAGCATGGGAAGGGTCCCTTTTGGCTTTTGGCTTTGTGTTTGCTTTTGTGACTCTTCCTTCTTTTTTGTTTAATAAAGGTAACAGAAGACAATATTGAATCCTCTAAGGAAAGGACAATTTATGGAAGAAAAAGTCTTTAAAGTACTGTTTTACTTCTCTCATTTCAATAGCTAAAGTTTAATTAAGAGATGAAAATCTCTTTCATTATGTTCTCTTTTCCCCTAATTTTCACTCATATATTTTGGGAACACATTCTCTGAGAACCATAATGTGAAACATTCTTGAGATAAACACAATTACCCAGCTAGTTATGTCATTCAAATCTTAAAAATTCAAAAGAAAAAAAAAGAATAGATTAATTTTAGGGAGAAGTCTATCTTTACTTAGGGAAAGAATTGAAGGAGGAAATCAAGTCTCTTTGGAAATTAAATGAAGTCATCAGACGGAAAATATCTTTCAGCAAATGTAAGGTATTAGAATGTAAGAAAATTAGAGAATAGTTCTAAAAATATGCATCATTCCCTTGTTCCACATGCCACTTAATATCTCAGAGTAGCCTCCCTGAGTTCCTCTGAGCGTGTTCAGAAGGTCTCCATACTTGAGAGATTCCTTATCACATACACCCAGTCCCCAAGGTTGTATCCTGGAACCATTCTTCTCTGCCTCTAAAGCAATTTGCAGAATTGGGTGTAGTCTATTGTATGCTGGTTCTTAATTATTCTGTATCCCAAAAGGTCAGAACATATATGGAATTTCTTGAACTTGAAAGAGAAACTCAGCCTTGATATTCAGCTCTATCCAAATTAAAACATTCCAAAATACCATTTATTCTTCCAACAGCAAAGGCTGCTATTAAACCCAAGAGAGTAGGAATATCCTCTGACAAGACTTTCAAATGGTGCTAACTCAGCCGCTCAAAGTTTCACAAGTTTCAACAAGTTTCCTTCAAAACTAACAGAGGAATGAATGCTTTGCTATATAATTTCAACATCTGTAAAGAGATAAATTCCTTCACCCAAGCATAAACTTTCAGAGGATTTTCTACTGTTTAACTAAACAGCCTGGGAAATTAAAGAACCGGTTTTGTTCCCTGAATAATTGTCAAAAACCTACAGCACCAATTTCCACCATGTTTTTCCACTTACCAGTAAAAATTCCCTCAATCCCTATGAAGGTGAGATAAAACATAGGTACACAAAACTATCTGAGAAAAATTAGAAAACATTGTTAATATTATGGTCAATATGAGAAAACTGGAACATTTTTACGAAGGCCAGCAGATTGGTGGATGGTAGCATGGACTCTACTGGACTACACATGGTTACTTGTAGTGTTTCAACACTCAGAGTTTATTAAGGACTCTTACTTCATATAAACAATGTTAATAAAGTTCTCTGAAGTGAGATTTACTTCTTCTATGATTTCTTATTTCTCCAAAAATGAAATTCAGAAGTCTGGCAGTCTTACTAGTTCCTCCCAATGGAATTTGTGATTTTTTTGTTTTTTTCATAAAAATATAATTTACTTGCATTTCTATCATCCAATAGACCATTCAAAGTTGATAGGCCTTGATATTGGTTTCAAATGTATCTAACCATTCACCCGGAGCCCTGGTGGTGCAGCGGTTAAGAGCTATGGCTGCTAACCAAAAGGTTGGCAGTTCAAACCCACCAGCTGCTCCTCGGAAACCCTATGGGGAAGTTCTACTCTGTCCTTTGGGGTCGCTATGAGTCAGAATTGACTCGAGGGCAACAGGAAATCATTCATCCTCATGAACAGAATTTGTTGGTGTGAATATAGGTAAAGTTACCTATCATCAACATAATAAAGCCTCCATATATGAGCAGTAACAGGTTAACAAAGTCTACAAATAATAGACTTTGTAATTGGCAGTGTTAATAAATCCCTGTGCCCAGGATTTCCACTGTGAACACAGATCAGAAGAAAATTAGCCTGTTTTGGTCAGGCACCACCTCTCATTTGTCTTGCACATCCAACATTATGCACGATGCATAGCAGAGCCTCCATAACTGCTAAACTGTAAACTCTATGAGGATGAACTTGTCTATTGCATTGCCCATCATAGAGAGGGCCCAGCGCACAGTGTGGTTTATTAAATATATGTGGTATGAAAGGATTAATTGGTGGAAGAATGAACAAATGAGTGAATTGTTTGAATTAGCTGATCAGTCAACAGAAGCAAATATTCCAGGTGGAGCTAATATCATGCAAGTAGCTGTTAATAGGTTAAGTATATTGCATGGAAAGGTAGGTTGACCATTAGCAGTCATAGAAAGTTGTTAAATATTCTTGAGGAAAAATCAGGTTGATGGAATTATTTGAGAAATATTGTGATATTCTTTATATGATGGATTATAGCAAGGTGAGAGGCAGAGAGTGAGTCAAATATATACATAAGTATTCACACAAAAGAAGTAGATGAAGAATGTCATCTTCCAAGTGTCTCTCATATTTCTCATTTGTACCTCTCACTTTCCTTGTGAACTTCTGTGGAATTATGTAAATTATCTCCTTAACTGGTCTTTTAATCTCTAGGTTCTTGCTCCTCCAGTCTATTTTACACTTACTGCTAGATTTATCTTCTTAAATTGCCATTATTTTTTTTCATACATACAGTCAAAAACCTTCAACTGTTCCTCACTTCCTAATACATCACGTTAAAATCTTTAGTCTGGCATTGATGATGATGCAGTGAAAAAAGTTCTGGGTTGGTATTAGAAGAAAAAAGTTACAGTCCAGAAAGTTCAACCACTTACTAAGAAAAGCTCTAAAGACCTTTCTAACATAGCATTTTATATGTATTTTTTTACCTTTTCTCTGAGGATTCTCTTAGGTAGCCTAAATCTTCTCAAATTTTACTGTATATATGAATCCCCTGGGAATTTTTTAAAAATTTAATGTAGGTGAAAATTCTGCATTTCTAACAAGCTCCCATGCTGATGGTTCTGGTCCATGGACCACAGTTTGAGTAACAAAGCCCCAACCTACAGCTATGTTGTAGAACTTCATGTTGGCAAAATAACATCTATTCTTTCTTTCCAAGCTTTGCTGAACATCTTTTCACCTACATTCACCTGTCAAAAACTATCTCAACTTCTGCATTACGGATCTCTTCTCAGCTGAAATACTGCGATCTCAACGAAACTGTTCTTAATCCAATTCCTTACTCACAGAAGAACCATCTTGCTTTCTCTGATTTTCCATGTTGTTGTTCTTAGGTGTCATCAAGTTGGTTCCAACTCATATCGACCCTATGTACAACAAAATAAAACACTGCCTGGTCCTGCATCATCCTCACGATCATTGTTAAGTTTGAGCTCATTGTTGCAGCCACTGTGTTAATCCATCTCGTCAAAGGTCATCTTTTTCACTGACTCTCTACTTTACCAAGCATGATGTCCTTCTCCAGGGACTGGTCCCTCCTGATAATGTGTCCAAAATGTGTGAGATGAAATCTTGCCATCCTCGCTTCCAAGGAGCACCCTGGCTGTATTTCTTCCAAGACAGACTTGTTTGTTCTTCTGGTGGTCTTTGGCATATTCAGTATTCTTCGATAACACCATAATTCAAAGGCGTCAGTTCTTATGTCTTCCTTATTCATTGTCCAGCTTTCACATGCATATTAGGTGTTTGAAGATAACCAAGGCTTTGGTCAGGTGCACCGTAGTCCTCAAAGGGGCATCTTTGCTTTTCAACACTTTAAAGAGGTCTTTGGCAGCAGATTTGCCCAATTCAATACCTCATTTAATTTCCTAACTGCTGCTTCCATGGGTGTTGATTGTGGATTCAAGTAAAATGAAATCCTTGACGATGTCAATCTTTTCTCACTTACCATGATGTTGCTTATTGGTCCAGTTGTGAGGGTTTTTGTTTTCTTCATGTTGAGGTGTAATCCTTACTGAAGGCTGTGGTCTTTGATCCTCCTCAGTAAGTGCTTCAAGTCCTCTTTGCTTTGAGCAAGCAAGGTTGTGTCATTTGCATATCACAGGTTGTTAATGATTCTTCCACAAATCATGATGCCACATTCTTCCTCATATAGTCCAGCTTCTCTAATATTTGCACAGCATACAGACTGAATAAGTATGGTTTTCCATAATTCTTTTTATATCCCTTATAACCAGTTGGCAAGTCAACCCCGACTCACAGTGACTGCATGTGTTAGAGGAGAATTGCGCTCCATAGGATTTTCAATGGCTGAGTTATTGGAAGTGGATAACCCACCTTGTCTTCTGAGGCACTTCTGTGCGGACTCAAACCTCCATCCTCTCAGTTAGCAGCTGAGTGCTTAACGCTTTGCACCACCCAGCAACTCCATATCCCTTATAATAGCCTTAAAACCTTGTGTTATAGTTATTCGTATATGTGTTTTTCTTTCACCTCTAGGTTTTAAGGCTCCTGATACTGAAAATGATAGCTGCCACTTTTGACTAAGTGAACAGAAAGAAGTGAATACTGAGAGGAGGGAGCAAGGTCACACTAGTAAGTGTCAGGGAAATTCAAATCTAGTACAGCTGACCCCAACACATTTCCTTCATTATACCTGGCAGGCACAGTGATATTCATGGCTGCATACCCTAACACAGCACCTGGCACATTGCTGGGTTTTGATTCTTGTTTATAATTGGCAGTTGAGACAGAGTAGAGCAACAGGAGTCCTGTTTTTTGCATGCTAAACTTTTGGCATGTTTGTTGGCAAACAGCCCACTAAAATTCTCCCCACATCTGGAATTTGAGAGGTTAGGAGATTGATCCAGAGTGATGGAACTGGGAGTGGTCCATTTGGGGAATCCGCTGACTTTTTCTACCTACAGAGCTGCAAAATGAATTTATTCACCCACATTTGCTAAAAGCATTTTTATTTCTTGAGACACATTGCACTAATATGATATGTACAAATAGTGTTTTAAATTATCGAGTCCTATCCTCTTTATTTTTGGTTATTATTTAAAGGCAAGTCACCAGTTGAGGTATTTTTTAGCATGATGCCAGTTACATCTAAAACATTAATCAGGGCTACATGATGTTTTATAAATCATGAAAAAATGTGTTGCATGTGTAACTAGTCTTTATCTCATGATCTGTTTCTTCTGTAATGCGTCTTTTTTTTTTTTCGTTTCCTCATTGAACTTTAATTGTAACATAAGACCTTTGGTCCTCCCTGGTGACAGAGGGACCTAGGCTTAATCCTCAGTCTTGATTATTATTAGTTTTTTATTGTACTTCAGGTGAAGGTTTACAGAACAAATAGTTTCTCATGAAACAGTAGTAGACATATTGTTTTATGACATTGGTTAACAACCCCATGACATGTCAGCCCTCTCCCTTTTTGACCTTTTTTTTTTCTCCCCCCTTTGGTGAAAATATACATAGACAAAGATAACACCATTTCAAAAATTTCTCCATGCACTGTTCTGTGCCATCGACTACGCTCTTCCTGTTGTGCTGCTATTCTCACTTTAGATGAAGGTTTACAGAACAAAATAGTTTCTCATTAAACAGTGCACACGTTGCCCTGTGACAATGGTTAACAACCTCACAACACATCAACACTACCCTTACTCAACTTTGGGTTCCCTATCACCAGCTTTTCTGTCCCCTTCTGCCTTCTAGTCCTTGTGCCTGGACCGCTGTGCCTCATTAGTCCCATTTGGTTTTACGGGGCTGTCCACTCCCCGGCTGAATGGTGAACCTTGGAAGTGACTTCACCACTGAGCTAAAAAGGTGTCCGGGGGCTATACTCTCGGGGTTTCTCCAGTCTCCTTTAGGCCAGTAAACATGGTCTTTTTGTGTGTGTGTGTGAGTTAGAATTTTGTTCTACATCCTTCTCCAGCTCTGTCCAGAACCCTCTGTTGTGATCCCGGTCAGAGCAGTCAGTGGTGGTAGCCGGGCACCGTCTAGCTGTACTGGACTCAGTCTGGTGGAGGCCTTGGTAGCTGTGGTCCATTAGTCCTTCGGACTAATCTTTCCCTTGTATCCTGTTCTCCTCACACTCCTTTGCTCCTGAAGAGATGAGACCAGTGGAATATCTTAGATGGCTGCTCACAGGCTTTTAAGGCCCCAGACGCTACTCACCAAGGTAGAATGTAGAACATTGCCTTTATAAACTGTGTTATACCAATTGAGCTAGATGTTCCCTGAGACCATGGTCCCCACAGCCCTCCGCCCAGCAATTCAGTCCCTCAGGGAGTTTGGATGTGTCTAGGGAGCTTCCGTGACCTTTACTTGTACTAGTTGTGCTAGTTTCCCCTGTATTGTGTACTGTCTCACCCTTCACCCAAGATACCACTTATCTATTGCCTATTTAGTATTTCCCCCCACCCCTCCCATCCCTTGTAACCAACAAAGATTGTTACTTTTTGTGTGTGAACTTTTTTATGGGTTTTTACAATAGAGGTCTCATACAGTATTTGTCCTTTTGTCATTGACTTATTTCACTCAGCATAATGTCCTCCAGTTTCATCCATGTTATGAGATGATTCACAGATTCATTATTGTTCTTTCTCGTTGCATAGTACTCCATTGTGTGTATGTACCATAGTTTGTTTATCCATTCATCTGTTGATGGGCATCTAGGTTGTTTCCATCATTTTGCTATTGTGAACAATGCTGCCATGAACATAGGTGTGCATATGTCTATTCGAGTTACGACTCATTTCTCTAGGACATATTCCTAGGAGTGAGATTGCTGGATACAATGGTATGTCTATTTCTAGCTTTGTAAGGAAGTGCCAAATCATTTTCCAAAATGGTTGTATCATTTTGCATTTGCAATGCACTTTTATTGCTTGGGATTTATAGGGCCATTTCTCTGTATGGCTTATGCAACTACACACATCAACATGTCTAACTTTAATCACCAAAAGGCAAAAGTTGAGGTCAGATGTCCGTTGTTTGCTAAACTTACCTGGATTAATGAAGGTCTAGAGCTTGCATTTAGCATATGCAAAGGCAATGTAAGGTATGTCAGTAAGTAATGCAAACATATTCTTGAACTTATAATGCCCAGATTTATAACATCTGACATGTTCTTAAACCAAAATATTACTGATTTTCTGGTAAAACATATTTTTTGCCACTTGCAGGTGTTGTTCCAAGAATACCCCTGTTAATTTTCACAAAATAATCAACAACCAACTCTTCATAAATCTGATTCATTACTTTCTGATTTGGGTCTGAAGTAAGACTGCTTTGGACAACTTTTAATTGGGTAAATGGGCTCTTAAGTGGAAATGAATCTTGTCATCTCTGTTGGTCTCATTCTGAATTCATCACATAGCCTGAGAAAATGAAAGCGGTCAAGTAAAAATGAAAGCCTGCAAAGAGACTCCCCAATAAACTCTCTGTACTATAGATTCCTTTGCATTTTCCCAAAGCACATAACTTAACTCATTTAATTTCCACTATTGCCTTGTGAGGTTGTTAGAATAGGTGAGATTATATCCAATCTACAGCTAAGTAAACTGAGCAGCTGTTATTTGCTCAAGATTCAAACGATTAGAAGCAGCAAAACAATAATAATGCAGGTTTCTTTTGTGCTAAACTGGTGCTCTCTCCAGCATATGATACTTTAAGACAATAATAGGCCAGGGAGAAGTCAATAAAATGGTAACTAAAGATCCTGAATGAGCTGGAAAATTCCAGAAAAGATTAAATTCCTGTCAATAAATAGTGTTACCACAATAATGCAGATTGGAGCCTCTTGCTGCAATAGCCAATTCTGAGACAGGGGTGAGGTGAGCAGCAAGAATTTTATTATATATCAATACGTAGGAGACAGAGGGGAATAGATTCCTCCAAAACCCGTCTCCTCCACTGGAGGTTGGCCAAAGGCTTTATAGGGACAGTATTGTAGGTCTTAGAAGTTTGTGTTAGTTCCTTCATGAGGTGGTCACATCTCAGATGAGTTAATCTTTTACTGGTATTCTTGGGGGCTATCTGGCGACATCCTGGTTTTCTTGTCACAAGATGGGTGCTTTGTTCAAGTTTTCGTTTCTAGATCATTACTACTTGTTTTCCACCCTCCAAGGAGGAACATCAGTTCATCTTAAACTTTTTATTGAGACTGGAACGGGAGGGGAAAAAAAGATCATAAGATAATGTGGGGGTTAGCAATGGGAAGTAATAATAGTGAGCCGGACCTATGCTGCCTCTTCCAATAGAGTTCCTCAGCTGATGAGATGATTGTGGAAATGAGTCAGTGAATAAGCATTTATTGAATGTTTATCAAAGATGGTGCTGATGATGATGGCGATGAGGAGGAAGAAGAAGAAGAAGGAGGCGGAGAAGAGGAGGAGGAGGAGAAGAAGGGGAAAGGGAAGGAGAAAAGAATAAATTCTCAGCATCATCAAATCCTCCAAATAGTGCACAAAAATTTAATTCATCTCTCCAAGTTTATTCAAAGTTTCAGAAGCTTCTACTAAGGACTTGAAAAGATAAAATACCTAGAACTGGCAGTTAATGAAACTATATTCAGATCATGTTATTTTCTGAGTAAATAATTCTTTAAATGTTTCCTCATGTGATGACCACATTGGTACCTTAAAAAGGAAAAGCAATCTAAAAGTGGTTATGTATCACAAGACTTAGGAGTAGAAACTTGTAGATTTGCTGCCTGGAAAGTCATTTAAACTCTTTCAGTTTACACTTCCTCTCTGGAAATTAGGGCTGGTATGAGTTTTAAACAAGATAATGTACATAAAATTATTCTGCATTGTGCCTGGCAAATTGTCAGTGCTCAATACATGTTAACCACACAATCTTCCTTGTATTTTTTATTTTATTTTCTTCCTCTCTGGAACTGAATCAATGCTCCTTATCCTATGACACAATATTGGGAGAAGAGAACCAGATTTAATAGGCCTTTTCCATCCGCCTTGTCAGAGAGCTAACTGTCAGATAAGCAACAGGGGAGATCAGACAAAAGCTCTTTTGTCTGAAACCAGAAGCACAGTCCAGGGTAATCAGCAATGTAAATGAAACCTTTAATTGGGCCTGTGGAAGAAAAGGCATTGCGCCATAACTATTCCTTGCAAGTAGTAGTGTCCTGCTGGAATCCTTTTGAAATCTTTAAGTCCAGGCTCAAGTTATTTAAAAAAAGAAAAGAAAGAGAGAAAGTAAATTTGGAATGTTGAATAGCATTTCATTGACTCTTTCAGGATAAGATCAATGACTTTTCTAGGGAAAGGAACACAGACAAAGCCAAAAATCATAAACAAAACAAAACATAAACAATGAACTTGGAAGGGAAAATGTATTTATAACATATCAGTCTTTCAAACCTATTTTGTCATTTATTTTCCTCTGACTCTAATAGAGTAAGTATAGTAAAAAAGGAAGACCAACAACAATCACTTTAGAGCCAACGATTTTCTCGTATGTGATCAAGGTGTTGGCCACAGGTAGACTCTGTAGTCTACTGGCGAAGTTAACTATGGTATTGGTGTGTGTAGTTCATCCCACTCTGGGCCAAAGGATGGAAAAATACTTGAGTTTCTTGCCATGACATGGTATTTCATTCTTAAATGACTCGTTTGGGAATTCTGCTGTAGGCTTTTTGGGTGATGTTCTCACAGTTTTCTCTCCCTTTAAAGAAGAAATTCTTTGACATGTTTTTTAAAACATTTGATGTCCTTACAGAGTGGAAAGGGGAGGATGAAAAAAAGAGCTAGTGCCATGCAGAATTAGGCTAAAAGACCACGAGATTTTGATTCTTTGAGATCTGCTTCTTGAGCAAAGAGTACTCTTATAAAGAGGTTTGATGAACCTGCCATCTTCTTTCTAATGTTCTTTTGTTTAGGTATTTGTGGTAAAGATGCTGTAGTCAGGTGCTTGAATTTTCTTAGCTATAATATGGGAACAGAAGCAAAATATCTTCTAGGGTATGATGGATTGAAGTAAACCATGTATGCTCTGTGAGAAGCCCTGGTGGGCTTAGATGTGTGGCTAAGAGCTTGACTGCTAACCCAAAGGTCAACAGTTCGAATCCACCAGTCGCTCTTTGGAATCCTTACGGGACAGTTGTTCTACTCTGTCCTATATGGTTGCTATGAATCTGGGTCGACTCAATGGCAACAGGTTGTTTCTTGGTATGCTCTATAAATCAGGGTCCTTCAGTAGGAATAATGACAACAACAATGATGAAGATAATGGTGGTGGTGGTGACGGTGGTGAAATAACATTTAAACTCATTGCCATCGAGTCAGTTCTAAGTAATGGCAACTCTATGTATTGCAGAAAAGAACTGCTCCGTAGGGTTTTCTTGGCTGTAGGGTTGCCATGAATTAGAATCGACTTGATAGCACACACTAACAACAATCTTTATGGAAGTAGATTACCAGGCCTTTCTTCCAAAGTATGACTGGGTGGGTTTGAACCACCAACCTTTAGGTTAGTAGTCATGCGAAAACTGTTTTCACCACCTAGTGACCTGAAATAGCATTGACTGACTGCTTATTTTAAGTCAAATAGCATTTTTAGGGCTTTGCAGGCAATATCTCATTTAACCTTCATAAACACCCCATGAGGTAGTAGCATTAATTTTCTTGGACAGCTGAGGAAACTGAGTTAGCAATCATGATGCAAAACATGGTGCAGATCTTTGCTAACTAAGGCAGAAATACTAACAAGAGACTGCGGATATCACACAAAAATGGCCCATCGTGTGTTCTCTGCAGCTTAACTCTCAAAGGTGATTTTTTGGGTGGTGGAGGGATTGAGACTACATAAAAAATTGGAAATTGTGGTTATCCATGACCCTTGCCAGCCTGTTCAAATACATATCACCCATTGCCACAGTGGCCTCTTTGCTGGCACTGCTAATTGCTATGACAATAACAAAAATGTTAATTAAAGTGACGTTGACTGTTATCAGACTTTCTGCATTTTATCATTTTCTTTTCTTCTCTTTCCTCTTTCTCTTATGACCCCTCTTTTTTGCATTTTTTCGTAGACAAACCACCTATTAACTCTTTTCCTGTATATTAGTACATTTGCATAAACATAATTAAATAAAATTTTCTGAGTTCTTTGATATGAGTCGTAGAATGGTTAAATATCTTGCTTAAGGTCATACATCTAATCAGTAAGAGAATATGTATTTGGACCCAGGGAATCTTATTTGCACTAGATTATCTCCTCCAAAAAGCTCTGAAGTCTATGTGCCCCATACTTATAATATGAAAGGAGTTCCAAGTGGAAAAAAACAGTGGCAAGAACAGTCTCTAAAGCTGCAAAGTTATTCGCTCTTTCTCTCAATCACTCTCTCTCACCCACATACACACGCACGCGCCCGCGCGCACGCACACACACACACACATATGCTCTCTCACTCACCAACAACACAGGCTGCATGTGACACCTTTTTGTGATTCCTTTTCCAGTTCATGAATTCCTTTTATGTTGACGTTAGACAGATTAGGCAAAGATAAAGACAAACACTTTCATGAAAAGGGAATTGTCTTCATAGCAGCAAAGGATTGCAATAATTCCCATAGCAAGCGGGAATGACCCAGGCGGAGGGAAAAGGAGCACCCGTAGGTGGAGCTGAGGCAATGCAGGTCACATAGATGTCCAACAAGAGAGGCATCCTCATGCAACACTCTTTACCTCCACCCATCCCCAGTGGTTCCCCATACTCCTACCCAGTCATTCTAAGGCCTTTATCTCCTTCATGAAGGCCTCTGGCTTCTTGTGAAGTTTCTAGCTTTTCAACTGCCAAAGCACTTGCAGGCTTCTTGTCATGAGTGAAGTGAGTGCATGCTATTTCCATTTCCCCCTCTAACTTCAGAGCTTCCAGAGTGCAACATCGGTATCTCATACCATAGCCACATTCTCCACTGAGCCTTACACATGGCATGTGCTTGATAAATATTTATAGATAATAGAAACCCAAGGCCTATGCCCTGTGGTCTTCTAGCTAATTTAGTAACTCTTCCCATATTTCCTTAAACATAAACAAAGACAAGTCAGCAGGAACCCACCAGAAGTATGTGACCAAATCTATTTGATGGCAGAAGTTGTTCTTTCCAAATGGAAAATGGTCTTGAATTTCTGCTAGTTATCTTTCCATTCTCCATATGTGCCTATTATTTTTTCCATTCACATATACATATTCTTGGTGACCTCTGGATGAATGTCAGGAAACATTCTGCAAAATAAAGAATTGCCAAGATGCTTTCAGGTGCTGCATGAGTAGGAAAGGGCATTGTGTTAAGGTAGAGAAATTAGCATAGAGGCTGCTTTCTTCTTTATTCACAAGGTTGAATATAAAGATTAAAAATCCTATCCAGGTAATCTTTAATGGCTGGGTCAAGTTATAATAAAAAGGTTTACACTGGTGCTAGACTTTTACCATTAAACACGCTCATAGAGAAATGCAAATTAAAACCACAGTGAGATACCATCTCACCCCGGCATTACTGGCACGAATCAAAAACACTGGAAATAACAAATGTTGGAGGGGCTGCGGGGAGATCGGAACTCTTATGCACTGCTGGTGGGAATGCAAAATGATACAACCATTTTGGAAAATGATATGGCGCTTCCTCAGAAAGCTAGAAATAGACATACCATTCGATCCAGCAATCCCACTCCTAGGAATATATGCTAGAGAAATAAGAGTCGTCACTCGAATAGACATATGCACACCTAGGTTCATGGCAGCATTATTCACAATAGCAAAACGATGGAAACAACCTAGATGCCCATCAACAGATGAATGGATAAACAAACTATGGTACATACACACAATGGACTACTATACAATGAGAAAGAACAACAATGAATCTGTGAACCATCTCATAACATGCATGAAACTGGAAGACATCATGCTGAGTGAAATAAGTCAATCACAAAAAGACAAATATTGTATGAGATCTCTATTGTCAAAACCCATGAAAAAGTTCACACACAAAATGTAACCATTTTTGTTGGTTACCACGGATGGGAGGGGTGGGGGGGAAATACTGAATAGGCAATAGATAAGTGGTATCTTGGGTGAAGGGTAAGACAGTACACAATACAGTGGAAACTAGCACAACTTGTACAAAGAAAGGTCATGGAAGCCCCATAGACACATCCAAACTCCCTGAGGGACTGAATTGCTGGGTGGAGGGCTGTGGGGACCACAGTCTCAGGGAACATCTGGCTCAATTGGCATAACAGTTTATAAGACAGTTTATAAAGACAATGTTCTACATTCTACCTTGGTGAGTAGTGTCTGGGGTCTTAAAAGCCTGTAAGGAGCCATCTAAGATACTCCACTGGTCTCACCCCTTTGGGAGCAAAGGAGAATGAAGAGAACAGGATACAAGGAAAAGATTAGCTCAAAGGACTAATGGACCACAGCTACCCAGACCTCCACTGGACTGAGTCCAGTACAGCTAGATAGTGCCCAGCTACCCACTGACTGCTCTGACTGGGATCACAACAGAGGATTCTGGGCAGAGCTGGAGAAGGATGTAGAACAAAATTCTAGCACACACAAAAAAGAAAGAGACTGGAGAAACCCCGAAAGTATGGCCCCCAGACACCCTTTAGCTCAGTGGTGAAGTCACTTCTGAGGTTCACCGTTCAGCCGGGGATTGGACAGCCCCATAAAACAAGTCAGGACTAATGAGGCACAGCAGTCCAGGGACAAGGACTAGAAGGCAGAAGGGGACAGGAAAGCTGGTGATAGGCAACCCAAGGTTGAGTAAGGACAGTGTTGACATGTAGTGGGGTTGTTAACCATTGTCATAGGGCAACATGTGTACTAACTGTTCAATGAGAAACTATTTTGTTCTGTAAACCTTCATCTAAAGTGAGAATAGCAGCACAACTGGAAGAACGTAATCGATGTCACTGAACTGGGCATGTAGAAATTTTTGAAATGGTGTATCTTTGGCTATGTATATTTTCACCAAAAAAAAAAAAAAAAAGGTAGAGAAGGGAGAGGGTTGATAGTATGTGTGCTGACTGTTTAATGAGAAACTATTTGTTCTGTAAACCTTCACCTGAAGTACAATTTAAAAAAAAGAAAAAAAAAAACCATGCTCATAGAGAAATCTAGTCCAACTCCTTATGTAATTGATCCCCACGACTATTCTTCAATCAAAATGCCAGTCCATTTAAATCTAATTTGATAATGAGCTAAGTAAATGTGGCAGGGTACTCAAGATCTAAAATGTATTATGTAGACTTTCTTTGGTTTTAAAATTAAGAGTGGACTAGCTAATCCAACGAATTAATGGTGGAGCTAGAAATGAGATTCAGGTTCTCAGAATCTACCACTCCGCACTGCTCTCCATTTGACTCCACCAACATATCTCAGCCCGATGTCTCACCAACCCATGATCTGGGAAGTCTATATAGTGCATGCCTCTAGCGCTCAATCAGTCCATGAGCATATTGGTGTCCTCTTATAAACTGAGATGTCTCTTTGCCCTGGGGAGCTTTGTTCATCCTTACCTGAGTCCTTGGTACCTTGTGTGGCCGTGCCCTTTTGAGAATCAAGTATATTTCATATCTTCTTCAAAATCAACAGAAATAACTACACATCTACTTGTTGTTATGCTACACCAGGAGCCCTGGTGGTGCAGTGGTTAAGAGCTCTACTGCTAACCATAAGGTTGGCAGTTCGAATCCACCAGCCACTCCTTGGAAACCCTATGGGACAGTTCTACTCTGTCCTATAGGGTCACTCTGAGTCAAAATGGACTCGATGGCAATGGGTTTGGTTTTTGTTTGGTTTAAGCTGCACCTAGAACTACCCTGTTAGGGTCCACTAGAATTGTAACACACCTTCAAAAGAAAAATTTCTAAGGTCTAAGATGTCACGTTTTCAGGAAAATTATTCTTAAAAATTGTGGGTCCTTTTTTTAAGGTACAGCTACTTATCAATACTGCTAATAAAATACTAATTCTATTAAAATAAATAGTCTTTTACTTAGAAAGATAACTGACTGCAGTTTTATTAAGAAACAACAGCCTTGCACCTAGAGTGCTAAATTTACTGAAACTATTAGCTTTAATCACTTAATCCATAGATTGAGGGTAAGACATAAAGATCATAAAAGGCTTTTAATACACTCATAGAAGTAGGATCTCAATCTGCCTGAGAGTCAAATTCAGTAACAAAAGCACAGAAAATTGCACACACACACGCACACACCCCCCAACAACAATCAGATTTCTTCTTTAAAAGATCTGGCAACACAGGGCTCACAGTCCCACAAAGGTACTAATTTGTAGTAACTGCCCTGTTTCAGTAAGTCTGGGTTTTTCCGTGTGCTGCAGGATATACCACTCTCAACTGTCTTACATTCCCTGGTTTGAGTAACCTGCCTAACCCTTGTTGGTATTTGAGCTTAGGATCCTATCGCTATTAGATAGATAGACAGACAGACAGATAGATACATAGGTAGACATGCATTTTTAAAATCTGAATGTAGAGCGTATTTTTGCCATTTTTAATTTTCATGCATAGACAGTATAACTAACTCCTTTGCACTCACAATACTCTGCTCTTTCTGCTTTTTGCTCAAACTGAAAAACAGCAAAGTCGATGTGTCAAAGGAGTGAGCAGTGAAAGGGTCAATTGCATTCAGAGCAGCCCATGACTGTTTATATTGGCATCATTTTGCCCTGAAGATTTTTCCTACTACTTTCTGGAAGCTTTCTAACATAAAGCATATTTCTGGTTTTCAGATTCAAACACATTCTAGTCTACCCACCTGTGTATGCAATTGATTTGGTTTTAACTTTAAGCTTCATCCCTTAACCAGATCTGGCACCTGCATAAGAAAATAGTGGGGGGCTAAAATAGAGCAAGCGGGGCCACATAATAGCGTAATATCCTCCCACTGTGGTTCCTAGGGAATGCTGTCTCAGGGTGTGCATTTTATCTCACGAGACTCCAGACAACAGAAGAGCTAGACAAAAGGAAAACATGTGATGGAGCAGTATTTATATTGCAATCTTTCCAACATTTCAGAAGGGAATGGTTTACAGATGTATACCTTCCAATGTCATTTACACATCTCTTGTTTTCTTAACCTCCTTCCCCATCCTATTACAAGATTCTTCTTGTGCAAAAGATTACAAACGGCCCTGTGCTTTTCTGTGATAAAGAACACATTTCCTCCCGACTACAAGGGAAGACATGATGAGCTATCCAATAGGCCAAGTGTTAACACAAAATCAGCTTTAGAAAATGGAATACTTTTATGATTACTTAAGCATCCGTAGTTTCATGCCATAAATTCTCCCCTGTCTGAGACAGGCCACTTAACCCAGTCTTAGAACGTGAAACTGCTAATTTACACAGTATTCTGACAGGAAACCATCTACAGCAACGAATACACAGTAGGGGATTTTAGCAGAAGGCCATCTGGACTATTGAAGGCAATTTCTCCTTAATAATCTGCTAAAGAGAGATGCCATAAATATGACTTATCATCTCTTGGTCCTAAATTTTAGGGGTGGCTTTAGAAAGAGTCTCTTAATTGTTCAACTTCTTTCTTCTGTTTTCAGTAACTTAATTCATCAACGCTTAACTTGAGTGTCTTTCTGCCTTAGTATGAATTTCAGGGAGTTTAAAGTGCTGCTAAGGGGGCAGATATTGCCTTTGGGAAGGATATCTGTCTTATACACGTGCTTTCTATTAATTTAGGCCTCTGGATTCCTTTATGTTGAAATATGTCTTTGAAAAATCAGATTTCAGGATTTTTTTTTTAATTTTAAGACTTTTTTTCCTCAAAAGAGTACTTTTTCTAGTAAGCCAATAGTCAAGTAATAAAAATACAAGTCTATTTGTCATATCTTGATATTTTGTGCTAAGAGATGAATTATCTTCAATAACCCAAAACAAGAGCATCTGAAGCATCTTTTTTTTTGTTCCCCAGGCCTTTGTTCCCTCATCTTCTTTAAGGCTTTACTCAGTTCACATCTTCTCACGTAAGTCTTCCTTGATATGTCCCCTTTTCTATCAAATCCTGCCCTGCCCCCAGTTCTACTAACTGCCTTCCTCACTTCATTTCATTCTAACATACTATGTATTTAGTTATTTATTTCATCAATTGTCTTTATCCACTAGCTAGAATGTGAGCTTCAGGAGAGCAGGGATTTCCCACCGTTCCGTTTATTTCTGTGTCCCTGGCGGCGTAGTGGTTAAGAGGTACGGCTGCTAACCAAAGGTCGACAGTTCGAATCCACCAGGCGCTCCTTGGAAACGCTATGAGGCAGTTCTACTCTGTCCTACAGGGTCGCTATGAGCTGAATGGACTCAACGGCAGTGGGTTTGTTTGGGTGTAAGTAGCTGAAAGGTTGACGGGTCAAACCCACCCAAAGGCACCTTGGATGACAGGCCTGGCGATCTGTTTCCAGAAGGGAAAACTGTTAAAAACCCTATGGAGCTGTTCTGCACACATGAGGTCGCCATGAGTCAGAATTGACTCGACAGCAACTAACAACAACAGAACCTACAGCCGTGCACGGCACACAGTAGGTGTTCAATAAACAGCTGTTGAATAAATGACAAATACAGAAAAAAAAAAGCAATGACAGATCTAGAAACAAGAACACTGCATGACAGACTGGGGTGAGTGGTTGGGGTCTCATAACAATATATGTTAAAAAAATATTCTGTATGGGAGACTAACTTGAAATGTAAACTTCATTTAATTATATCAGTTAAAAAAAAAGGAAAGAAAAAGAACACTGCATGACACCTAGTAGATGCTCAAATAAATTTTTGTTCAATAAATAATACACAAATACAAGGATAATAAAATTTTAGAAAATTCTAACACACACAGCAACTAAGGTAAAGTGACAGAGTTGGAAGAGGTACATTCCCAATATCCAAAGCGAAGTTATTAGACATAATTAGGATGGAGTTATGAACACCAAGTTTTCTTTCAGAGAAAATCTGATAAAGAAGAAAATGGGAAACATAGAAAATCAAATAGAAGAAATGTTTTAATGTTAAAATAGTTTGGCAAAGATGCTTGAAATATCTTAAATACGATTGCCAAAGTAGTGTACTCATTATAAAAAACTAGGAATATATGTATAGGACAAAGAAGTAAATACAATCATCCGTAGTCATACCCTTTAGATAACAAACAGCTCTGTAAATATTTGGGTATACTATATATATTTTTGTAATTTTTTATGAACTTTACCTACAAATTTCAATAAGCAAGTAGCAAAAGTTCATAATGCTTACTAACATAACTTTCTTTTTCTTACAAGACAACATATTGTGCTCCTTGAATAGTCTGTATCGTGTCAGCTAACTCCCTTGCTTCTAGATAAGTGTTTGCACTTATCCATGATTGTGTTCTTAGACTGAACTGTCAGAAATGAAACTTAAGAAAATATTTAATTTTCTTAATACAGATTGCCATATTCCCTCAAAAATATTGAACCAATTTGCACTTCCATTAGCAATATTTAAGAATGCCCAGTCCCTTGAGATTTTTTTAACCATAACTTTTAAAAAATAATATTTGCCAAGTTGATAGATAAGAAATAAAATGAGAATTTGGTTATAGCAAGCAGTGGGGAGGTGGATATTCAGGGAGACAAAACAATACAATTTGGGATGAAATCCCACAAGAGTACATTTAATTTGCATTTTTCATCAAGTTACTTTATATCTTAAATAGACCATCAATGTTCACAGACCTTGTAGACTGACTTGCAATCATAAACCAACTCAGCTCTACTATCTGGGTCTTATGCACATACCTAGATTTAATGTAGTAAACAGTATTCTACTTTTCTTCAGATCATCCGGGAAATTTATAAACATTAATTAAATCTCAAGTTTTTCTGTTTCTATAACCTCCCTGCAGAAAGGAGAGGCTGCACAAGAGTACAAAGTGTACTAAGCAGAAAGACAGCCAAAATGTAACAGATCTGTGTTCTGACTTTAACATAATCTTGAATCTTTAACAGCAAACTAAAGCTGAAAACTGAGCATAGGTTTGCTTTCAGTGTGATATGTTGATAAGCTCTGATACTTAACGTATTTGCCAAGTTCAGTAAGCATAAAAACCTGCAATGCTGTTATGATTACTGGCCAATGGAATATACTAAAATCTGACTCATGATAATCATTTACCTCTTGGTGAGTTGCTTTCCCTCAAAGAATAAAAGTCATCTCTCTTTGAATTACATTCCTGCTTTCCTTCAGGTTGTCTAAGACCATGCTCCTCAATATGGACCGGCAGGATCAGCATCACTTAGAAATATGTTGGAAGTGCAGACTCTTAGGAACTATCCCAAACCTCCAAATTAGTATCTTCATTTTCTCAAGAGACCCAGGTGATCAATGTACATGTTAAAGTTTGAGAAGCATGGACACAAAAACCCTGCACATAGAGTGTTAAATTTGCTGAAACAATTAGCTTGCCCACTCATCTCTTAATCACTCAGGGGCTTGTGGGTGAGACATAAAGACCATACAGGGTTTTTAATACACTCACAGAAAAGGATCTCAGTATGGCTTCCTGAGAGTCAAATTCAGCAATAAAATTACAAATCAATTCTCTCCTTGCCCCAGGTTACTTCAAGTACTTCTGGAATTAATCTGACCAGTGTGCAATTCTTCAAGCTATCATTTTTAAAAGGCTGATTGAATTTGATAATTCATATTTAGCACCAATGGGATGAGTTAGAGCTTATAGTGTACATGGCAACCCCATGAAAACAGAATGAAATGTTGCCCAGTCCTACACCATCTTCACAATCGTTGGTATGCTCAAGTCCATTGTTACAGCCACTGTGTGTGTGAGTGGCTTCCAATCTTGGGGTTTGTCTTCCAGCACTATATTGGACAATATTCTGTGGTCCATTAGGTTTTCAGTGGCTAATTTTTAGCATTAGATTGTCAGACCTTTCTTCCTAGTCTGTCTTAGTCTGAAAGTGTCCACCATGAGTAATCCTTCTAGCATTTGAAATACTGGTGGTATAGCGTCCAACATCACAGCAACATGCAAGCCGCTATAGTATTGCAAACTGACAAACAGATGCAGAATTATATTGTTAAACCCCTGATATTCTCACAATTCAATAAAGATAATATATAAAGGACATAGCACAGTAAATGATAATCATATGAATAACTATTATCATTACTGTTTTTTGATCAGAGGATGTTTTAAGAATCTCATTTTGTTACTATATAAAAAATGAAGCAACTGAAAGGCTTATGTTATAATCACAGAGGAAATTATTATATGGAAAGCTGGCATAACTATAATTAACACTATTTTTTAAAATATATTTTGTGGCTAAATAACCTCAAAATTGAGCCCAATTTACTGTGGAAGTTCAAAAGGAAAACCATAGATTTCCCATTTATTTTTCTTCGGCAAATTGTGTATTCACAGATGGTACAGATATTTTGGCATTCTGGGCTAAAGCATCTCTATTTATGATTTTGTCTTGGAAGTTTCTTTCGTGGTCAGACCACATTTTGTATACTTCCGATGATGGACATATCATCTGAGCTTAGTCAAGGCAAGGGGCACGCCGCATGAAACATCATCAAAGCCTCAGGCTGCTGCTGCCAAGAAATTGGAAAAGACAATTTTACAGGTCATGAAGAAAATTGAGACCCATATCAACCAACAAAGTATTCAGTCAATAGAAAAATAAGTATGTGATGCTCATACAGAGCCAATATGGGCCTCAAAGAAAACTTATTTACATAGAACAGTAGAATAGGAAAGTCAAGTTTAAACTATTTTTTACCAAGAGGCGAAGAAGAGGGTTAGGGAAGAATTAACCTGTCTTTGGAAAAATAACATTTTTTTTTTTCAAATTTGCAAGTTCATTAAGTGGTCATATATATGCATAATATTGGCAAAATATTTACTCTTCCCTGTCCTTTGAAGATATTCTCCCTGCACCAAGAATGATCCTCTTGTTCAAATACATTATAAAAGATAAAATATTTTTATTTTTTTATTTTCAAAGGTTTAAGTCACATATTTATAAATAGATTTGGTGAAAATTCTCAGCCAAAAATTGAAACTTTTCACCAAGACAGAAACATTTCACATCGTATTATACAGACACAGACATTTCTATAAAATGCCCACTGACTTTTGAAAATAGAAACTTAAGAAATTAACTAATTATAATTTGAAAATCAAAATATGCGAGCCCAAATATTTTTGGAAAGAAACTGAAAAAAAAAGCTAGTTTTAACACGGAGATTTCCACTACTTCCCATGTTAGGATAATTGGAACTGAATCTGCCCTCCCACTGAAAACAACAAGGAGATTGGAGAGGACGTATGCAAGAGTGGTTTTCAGACTTTGAACAACTAGCAGTGCAAAAACAGTGATTCCAATAGACCAAAACCAACCAAACCCATTACCAGTCAATTCATACTCATAGTGACCCTATAGGACAGAGTAAAACTGCCCCATGAGTTTTCCAAGGAGAGGCTGGTGAATTTGAACTGCTGATGATTTTCTTAGCAGCCACATGAATACAAGGTTGAAAGAAACGTGTATATCTACAGTAACAGAGCTTCAAAATGCATGAAGCAAAAATTGCCAAAACTGAAAGGAAAATGAAACTGATCCATAGATATTAGTGATTGTCAGAAAAAGTGTATGAAATCAGTGAGGGTATTGAAGACATGAACAACATTTGTAACTAGTGGTACTAAATCAATTATTTAAAGAACACTCCCCCCAACAACATAGTACATATTCTTTTCAAGTGTAAATGAGACATATATGAAGATAGACCATACAGCCATTGTCATCAAGTCAATTCCAATTCATAAACAGAAAACAAGTCAATAAATTTTGAAAGAATTGAAATAATACAAAGTATATTCTTCTCCTTCTACCCAGTAAGAGAAAAGGGTGCTTTCAAAAAATCTAATAAAATAAACATACATTAAAATAAGCTCTTCACTCACCCCTTCGGGAGCAAGGGAGAATGAAGAGAACAGGATACAAGGAAACGATTAGTCCGAAGGACTAATGGACCACAGCTATCAAGGCCTCCACCAGACTGAGTCCAGTACAGCTAGATGGTGCCTGGCTACCACCACTCACTGCTTTGACCAGGATCACAACAGAGGATTCTGGGCAGAGCTGGAGAAGGATGTAGAACAAAATTCTAACACACAAAAAAAGACCAGACTTACTGGCCTGAAAGAGACTGGAGAAACCCCGAAAGTATGGCCCCCAGACACCCTTTTAGCTCAGTGGTGAAGTCATTCCCAAAGTTCACTGTTCAGCTGGGGACTGGACAGCCCCATAAAACAAAACAGGACTAATGGGACACAGCAGTCCAGGGACAAGGACTAGAAAGCAGAAGGGGACAGGAAAGCTGGTTATAGGCTGTAAGGACAGTGTTGACATGTAGTGGGGTTGTTAACCATTGTCATAGGGCAACATGTGTACTAACTGTTCAATGAGAAACTATTTTGTTCTATAAACCTTCATCTAAAGTGAGAATAGTAGCACAACTGGAAGAACACAATTGATGTCACTGAACTATGCATGTAGAAATTTTTGAAATGGTGTCTCTTTGGCTATGTATATTTTCACCAAAAAAAAAAAAAGGTCAAGAAGGGAGAGTGTTGACGTGTCATGGAGTTGTTAACCAATGTCATAAAACAATATGTGTGCTGAGTGTTTAAGGAGAAACTATTTGTTCTGTAAACCTTTACCTAAAGTACAATAAAAAATTTTAAAAAAAAAAGTTCTTGATAATAAATACTCCATTTAGTTTGGAAGGTTTAGGAGAAAACTGAATATTTAACCCTCAAAATTAACCTTAAGTAATGAGCCCCAATCACTTAATTAATACATACATTGGGTAGAAAGATTTAATCCATTTTGAAAACCCAGAACTATGTGAATCCTTGCTTTAACTTTTCTCTTATTTTGATCAATTGGTAAGGATATGTCTATGGTCTATCACCTACTGGTTCAGCAAAAACCACCCAGTCACCAGACAGCAGCTTGGTTTTTAACCAGATGTGATCCAGCCTAAATGTATTACTACAAAGGCAGATGGACCTACCACCACCAATTGTAGTTCAATTATTTTACAATGTACAGACATTACCACAAATACAGTTGGATCTTAAGAATCATATTCTGTCAGGAGCTATGTCATATGGAGAAAAGAAGCCCATCAACAAATTATTCACGTGTTCTCACTCTTTCTCTAAGAAATACATGTATAGATATATATATGTTGTTGTTGACATATACACATATACATATATATGTATATATAATTTCATTGAATAAAGATATTTAGGGGAACTATGAAAAAAATTTAGTCCAGGGAGTTCTAATTGGATGCAATGTTTAGGGAAAAGAAAATAGCAACAAGTTCTTTTTAAAGCAAAAATACACTTACATATAGTACATCTCATCAGAATAAAGATATTAATGGAAAATATTTAGAGTAATATTTGTGATCCAAGAGAGTCAATGCCAAGTTTTAGAGAAAGGAAGTAGGAATCAGGGCAAAACCTGAACATACCAAAACAGCAATGATGGAAAAACTCCTAAACTTAGAACTAATAGGAATAAAGCATTTTATCCACCTGATGCCTTCAGGAGTAGTCACATCCAAACCTGTAAGAGAGAAGTTTTACCAGCCTTAATAATGACCCTAATTTCTAGGAAACGCTGCCTTAGGTAGGCTTAAGCAAAATCATTCTTACAGGAATTTAAACATTTCCTCGTGTTCTACCTCCTCCTTTTTTATGGAAATAGTATGTGAGAGAAGTTACTCAACTTCCTTTCCAAATCTGGCACTCTTTCACCAATGTACCTTCTGGGCTTCCCATCTTTAATGGGAATTGTGATCCTAGCAGCTGTTCAGGTATGTTGTTTAACCAGCATGGTTTAGGGATGAAGAATGTGGAGTTCCTGGTTCATATTCCAAGTCTGCCATCTACTAGCTGTGTGACCCTGAGCAAGTTACTTTATCTTTCTGTGCTTCAGTTTCCTTGTGGTTGCAATAAGGATATGGAGATATTATAAGGATTAAATTATACTTGTAAAGTGTTTAAAACAGTGCCAGGTATATAATAAGTCCTATATAAATGCTTGTTAAAAAATTAAAAAATAGTAAAACTCATTAAGATAAGTTCTCATTTAAAAAATTTACAAGGTGATCTTTGCTGCCTCTTTTCTCCTTTGAATGACACCACTTATGGGAAGATGGGCCTTAAAATAGGAAAACCCCAATAATGATAATGAATGTCCACTGTCATAGGAATCATGGCAATATAGCTTCTGAAGACTATATAGGGAAAAAAAAAACCATGTCCCCCACCCCCAAAGAAAAACCTAAATGGTTTCTTTGCTACCTCAACCATGAAGGCAGCTATTGCGTAACCAAAAGAGTTCATTGGTGTGGGCTCTAAGATTATATAACTATCAATTTATAGCATTTCCTGTCCTAGTTTGAAGATATAAATAAAAGTTACTCACCCACATACTTAAAATATCACCCCATTACAAGATGTTTTTATGTAACTTTTTACACTTTAAATTAATGAAAGGATATTTTCATGTCTTTCTTTCAGTATCAAACCTGAAGTAATGTGAACCAAAAGTTTAAGGTAAGTTGAAGTAAAAGTATAGAAGAGAGAATTAAAAAAAAAAAAAAATGTCCTCATGGGACATGGTGGTCATTTCAAGACATGTCAACTGGTAGTTATGTAACAAGGACTATTTTATAAATATGTTTCTAGAAGTATCCACACTAAGAATTTTGGGAGTGTTTCTGCCTATGTTCTTACTGAAACACTGACCTTTGAAGCAGAATTATGAGGAAAACACTCACCTCTGAGGTTAGTTGCACTGAGCTGGAGTGAAATAATTAAAATGCTTACATGAGGACATCTTTTCCACAGTTCTTTCTGTCCCACAGACATATAATAATTTTGGATCTCACCTAGACATTCATTGTGAAATGGTCACTGAGCCTTTATTCCTTTGAATGCTAATTCCCTTCCATCCTCTTCCCAGTTGGTTCGTTTGGAGTCATTATTTTCCTATTTTGTACTGTATTGTGATTTTGTTTTTAAAAGGGTGAGATACTTTACAGTGTAACTCTAAGGAAGAAAAATAAATTCAATTTCACACAATTTAAAAGTGATACAAACACATTAGTAACAGACAGGATGTTTTACTCTTCCGACAGTATAACAAGAATATTGATTGTGCTCACTCTATGTACCAGTGAAAAATAGAAAAAAATATCTATCAAACTGGGAATGGGTAAGACAGTGTGTTAAAATTATATAATATAATGCTTTGAAACAGAATAAATGAAATATATTTGCATTATTTTACGTATATCTACTATCAGCCTGTCAGTGTCATACTGTGGTGGCTTGCGTGTTACTGTGCTGCTGGAAGCTGCGCCACCAGCAGGGTCGTCCATGGTGGACAGGTTTCGTGGGAGCCTCCAGAAAAGCCTAGTGATCTAATTCTAAAACTTAGCCAATGAAAACTTTATGGATCACAACAGAGCATTGTCTGACACTCTTCCTTTGGACATGTCATCAGGAAGGATCAATCGCTGGAGGAGGACTTCATGTTTGGTGAAGTAAAGGACCAGTGAGGGCAAGGGATACCCTCGGTGAGATAGACTGGCACAGTAGCCTCAATGATGGACTCAAACATGCCAGCAATTGTGAAGATGACAAAGGACAGGGCAGCCTTTCATTCTGTTGTACTTAAGGTCATTATGAGTCAAGTCAACTCAACAGCAGCTATGTATCTATCATATATATATATATATGTACATATATGTACGTATGCATCAACTTGGAGAGATCTCAAAAATATAATGCATGTAGTTCCAAAATGATGCATACAGTGTGATGGCATGATACAAAATTTAAAATGCAAATTAACACCATGCATTGTTTATGAATACATGTATCTTGAAAAATATAAAAGCATGGACTGGAAAATACACACCAAATTTATTGGTTGCCTCTGAGAAAGGGACTGGGGAGGGAAAAGTGAAAACTTTATCTTTGATGCCCTAATTCTTTTCATAAAAAAAAATAAAAGTGGCTAAGTATTGTTGTTGTTAGTTGCTGTCAAATCAGTTTCAACTCATGGCAACCCCATGTGTTACAGAGTAGAACTGCTCCATAGAGTTTTCTTGACTGTAATCTTAAAGAAGCAGATCACCAGGCCTATCTTCGGTACCTCCAGATGGGTTCAACCGATAACCGTTTAGGTTAACAGTTGAGTGCAAACCATTTGTGCCACCTAGGAACCTAGACTAAGTATTAATATTTGTTAAATTTGAGTAATGTACACGGCCATTTGTTGTATTATTTGCTGTGTTTTTCTATAGTTTTTAAATTTTCTATTTTGAATACCAAAAGTAATGATTCACTTCATGTGGAGTGTTAATACATCGATGTGGGTACTTAGAATTAAATTTTCACTGGTTAGATGAAACTTTGGTTTCAAGAGCGCAAATCTGGTGAGTCATGGGGGGTAGCAGCTACCTATCATATCTGTGGGAATGGGAGGGAAGATATAACTATTGACTGTTATTTCACCAACAACATGATCTCTTGGACCACTAAAGGCTACACAACCTATTATTCTGTGCACCTAAGCGAGCTGCTGCAGAGCTATGTCCTGACGTGAAGGCTTGATTTATAGTTTTCCAAAGCCTTTGCCTGAAAGCCCCAAGTTCAGCTGGAAATGTGGCTCTTCCAATGACACATTTACCACCAAAAGGCCTGTAACAAGTTTGACAATGTCTTTTGATAAAAGTCTTCACTTAGGTGAAGCATTTTAGGTAGCAGAAAAGAAGAAAGTCACATAAAATCTGCACAAATCATAATCCAAAAGAAATATGCTTAGGTATAAAAAGAAAATAAAGAGGAAAAATATATATCATTGTGACCTGTCGTGGATTTTGTGTAGTACTTTTGGCACACACTGTCATGAAGGAGCATCTAATATAATTCTTACTTAAGAAAATGTAAAACTGGCATGAAGGCAGAGTCTGACCTCCTCTAACTTCACAAGGGGGAGGGAGAACCAAGATCAATAGCACAAGGCTGATTCCTATGAGGTGGAGATCAGACATGCCTTCTCTCTCCACCGTCTTTACCAATTCTGACACCAACCGTCCCTTCCATAACCCATTGCCGTCAAGTCGATTCCAACACATAGGGACCCCACAGGGTTTCCAAGGCTGTAAATCTCTACAGAAGCAGACTGCCACATCTTTCTCCTGCGGTCCCTTCCATGGTACTCTCTATTTCTCTGCTGGGTTCCATAATTAATTGCAATGGCCACACAGATCTCACAGACCATATTGGCACTTATAGGGTTTACTAGGGAATTAACAGGTTATAATTTAGGTTCAGGAACACTCAGGATACAGTTCTTACGTCAGGACAGCCACTCTTCTCAGCTGTGCCCACAGGCACACCTCTCTGGCCCCTCAGCCTCTGCCCTGCTTGGGCAATGTTACAAAGCCCTTTCAGCTCTGCTGGTAAGTGCCCAGGGGCACCCCACTCCACCAATAAGCCTCAGACCTAAGGCAATGGCTCAGCTCTAGCTCTGTGAATGGGCAAAACTAGCTCCATCAAGTGCCAGGAGGGCATCCTACTCCACCAGCAAGCCTCCTGCCCAAAGACACTCAGCTTTCTTGCTCAGTAGGCTGGAAAGCCCCCTGAGCCATCTCCTGCTGATCTCCTGCCAGTCTCCTGGTTCTGCTGCCTCTGCTGCTGCCATTTCTCTGTCACTGCTTCTTGTTGTTTTGCCATCTTCAGTATTACGACTCTGTCTCATCTCCTGGTTCCAGGAACTTCTCAGCACAGGGATCCCAGATCCAAAGGACGCACTCGGCCCTTGACCCTTCTTCCTTGTGAGATCCTCTCCTTTCAGTCTCTGGGGTGGCTCATTTTAACCCTAGTGGGAGGGCAAAACTGATCAATCCCCCTTGGTGGGTCACAATTTATCTTGTTTGCATAGTCTTATGAATTACAAGACCATGGTGAGAAAGACCATATAAAAGCAATCGATCGCACTGCAGAGAAAACATCAAGAAAACATTATTTGTAGGCAGAAAAAGAAAAAAAAAATTGCAGTTTTCAAAGATGCCAACTCACTTTCCATGATTTAAAATTCCACCTCTGTCATATACTAAATTCCCCTAAATGCATGCATCTCTTTCCGGGCTCTCTGTTCTATTACATTCATCTATTTATCTATCTCTGTGTCAATACCACAAATGTATCATTGTTACAGGTTTATGATATTTTTATATTTGGTAGAGCAATCCCCATTTATCCATTCATTGAAAAAAAATCATTGGTCATTTTTGATATTACTCTCCATTTGAATTGTAGATCGACTGACAAAATTTCATGAACATTTTATCCAGATTTTGATTGAGGTTACATTGAACAGGCAAATTAATTCTGGAAGACTTAACGTCTGTACAACATCCAGTCTTTCCATCTAAGAATATGAAATTCCTTTGCATTTATGCAGAGTATTTCCTTTAGTCAAGTTTTATAGGCTTAATGATATGATTCTTGCATATTTCCATTACATTGCAAATAGTTTACTTTTTGTTTCTTAGTTTGAAAATGCTAACATACAGAAAACCTTCAGGTAGTTGCTGAAACCATGGCAAGGGCTACCTGGCAGAAGCTAGGACTATACAAGAGACACAACCACACCAGACACTGCCTGACACGTAGAGAGAGGGGGAGAGAGAAATACCTTCACTTGTCCCCTGCTCTCACCCACTAATCTGCCACTAATACTTCCTATTGGCTTCTTATTATAGCCAATGAGGATTACAGTTTTTAGGAGTTCTTTCCTTGCGTTCCAGTTACCTACTGATGTGTAACAAACCACCCAACACATAGTGCTGTAAAACCATACCAGTTGCCATCAAGTCAATTCTGACTCATGGCGACCCCACGTGTGTCAGAGTATAACTGTGCTCCATAGGGTTTTCACTGGCTGATTTTTCGGAAGTAGATTGCCAGGCCTTTCTTTTGAGGTGCCTCCGGGTTTATTTCAAACTTCAACCTTTCGATTATCAGCTGAGAACATTAACTGTTTATACTACCCACAAACTCTCACAACCACTGTATTATGTTTCCCCATGCGGATGGCAGCAATGGCTCATCTCTGCTCTATGATGCCTGGAGGCTTAGATTGGATAATTCAAAGGTTGGGCCTAGAGGATGCATTTCCCAAATAGCATCTCCATGCATATATCTGTGCCTGCATTGGGACAGCTGAAGGATAAACTGAACAGGGACCTTCAACTGGAGCACCCATCTGTGGCTTCTACAGCACTGTGGTTTCAGGAAAGCTAAACATCTCATATGGCATTGCAGGGCTCCAAGAATGAGTCTGCCCAGCAAATGAGGCTAAGTCTACATGGTCTTTCATGATCCATGCTTGGAAGTCACACAGCATCATTTCTGCCATACTCTGTTGTTTGAAGCAGCCACAAGCCCACCCAGATTCAATGAAAGGGAGCATATAATACACCTCCCAATAAGGGGAGTATAAAGGAATGTGTGGCCATGTTTAAAAACAACCTCTCCTAGGCACAAATAAAATCAAAACAAATAAAATAGAAAAAAAATCAAATAAGAATGCAAGAACAATACCAGAAAACTACAAACAATGGATGTCACCCTGTACTCATTAATTGTTCAACAAGTAGCACAGGTAATAAAGGTTCCACAAGATCTGGAGGGAGAAATCATTGACGAGAGGTAAGCATGACTTCCAAAAAGCATTTTCCAGTTTCCATAAAACCAAAATAGGGAATTATAGGGGAACCCTCTATTTCCCCCAAACTTTAAAGGGGCAGGTTGTACACAAGTCAGGTACAAACCGAGGTGAATTCTGAACTCTTGGAGGTCACTTTTCCTGTTTACCTAGCCATACTTGCGATTTTATCTTCAGGATAAGCAGTCTGCACTGATAGCTTTACTTCCATACTTAATATGAAGTGACTTTCTCTTTCTCCAGGTGTGGAGGAGACTAACACAAGGCCCTCTGTTATTCAAACAGGAAGTTCTCTTGCTTCCTCGTGGGCCATCCTCTATACTCTTGATATAGGTTCTCTCTCTTGTTCTCCTCTCTTTCCTTCTCTCCTTCTATCAACTCATGCCCTGCCATGCAGACCTTTTTAGTTTTGGCTTACTTTGTGTGCTTAGCCTCAAATTCCAGTGAAACCTCTCAGCCTAAAGCGGCTATTACATTTTTTGTAGGATGTGGTGAGTCCAGAAGTCTTCAGTTACCACTTGTAGACCTCCAAACCTCTCTGTGGTGAGGGGAAGAGGATGCTGGTCATTCTCTGCCTGGGAGAGATGACTAAAGCAAAGCACATGACCCAAATTAGCAATGGAAGCAGGGCCACATGGAAAGAATTTCCTTCAAACAAATAAAAGTTTTTTTGGACTCTTTTATGATTCAACTCTTCTGCTGCTCAGCTAGAAGTTGGAGTCATGGAAAAGACAGCAGTGGCTGGTGAGTGGATGACAAAAACTTATAGCTAAACTTGGTCACCTTTATGTGAAGAAGATATAAAATGAATGTACATTTAAGAGGCACTAGCATAGGTTTATAATGTGACAATCTACGATAAAACAACCCAGTGGTCTCTGTTCCATTTGGATTTCTATTTTGGTCAACACAAAAGCACTCATTACCGCAAGGACTTTATTCTATGAGCAAACAGAAGGTCCTGGTGAATGTTCACTTGTCCTCTGGTTAACAACCATACAGAAATGTAGCAATATGCTTTGCTAGGAAGCAGCCTTCTACACAATCATACACTGAGGGAGAACTAAAGATCTTAAAGCCTGCTACTGACCACCGTAGTGACTTAGGAGAGGGTGATGGCTCGCCTTAAGGGATTCTTTTAAATATTTGGCAGGTTTAAATAACTGGGAATAACAGTGCATGAAATGCTGTTCTTTAAAGGAGATAAATTATTTCCAAAATGATCAGACACTTTAAAGGAACTAGAAAAAGTTCAGTCTACAGTCAGCTATTCAGAAACGCACCTTCCCACACAGTATAAAGTGAGATCCACGTGTGTAAATTCTAATCCTTACAACTGAAGTTCTCTGCTTCTGATCCAAAAGTATCTGAACTCAAACCACATGCCTTAAGGCTCAACACCTGGCGGTATAGGTAGTGGTTCCCTGTGGTTCTCTGTTTTATGCGGCCCCGAGAAATACCGGCAGAAATGATGCCACCGCCCTCAACTTCTCAGTCTTGTCTCTGAATAGACTCTTTTTACTTTTAAAAATTTTTGTCTTTCTTTTTGCAGTGATAACCACACTGACTTAAATGTTCCTTCCTTTTTAATAAGGGTTATTTTGACTAAGAGTCATCTACCCCCAGTCTCTAGGTAGAGTATCAGAAAACACGTGGGTTGAGCTTTGGCATGAATCACCAATTCCTCTGTGTAGTACTAAGCAAGGTACTAAGCAAAGTACTAAGCAAATAGAGCTCACAAAATCAAATGTACGAGACTTACCAATTAAAATGAGCAACAGAGAAGAGATACAACCAAAATCTAACAGAAAATCATAAAGCTCGTGAAGAAAATTATCTCCAGAGTGATTTTAATAATACATAAATTCAGGTAAGTTTATTATAGCTGAGGACATTTACTCTATTTGACATTGCTGTGCTAGTCCCCAAGGACAAATTAGACTCATAAATTCTGAGTGTCCTAAAAGTCGTCTCCTGCCATGAGCACACTTTGATGTTCTCGAAGACCTTGCTATGCAGAGTGACTTGAGGACTAGTAGCATCAGCATCACCTGGCTGGTGTTCCCAGGCAGCTGCTTGACTCCAGGCCTAACTCTTCAGCCGCATTCATAGACTTGGTGATCTTCAAGCACACAAAGTTGGAGAAGTTCCAGTTGTAAGTGATTTCCTCTAAATTTGTTGTCCGGAGGTGACGTGTGGAGAAATTTCCCCACCTGCTGATTAGAGGAAGTGTCTGCTCACCTGTTAGAAGTCAAGCTGCTAACTGGAACAGACAGCGTTACATAAACTAAGGCACCCCGGTTAACAGTCACTTTGGAAATTCCCAAACTGTGAGCTGGATTACAGTCCAGAAGCTGTGGTTACCAGGCAAGCAGAGAGCCGAAACCACCTCAGAAAGATTCCAAAAACATATTCTGTGTCACAGTTTCAAAACAAAGCTAGTAATATTTTAATCCCCTCGCCACAAGGGCATGTCTATGATACTTTGTCATGAGGCCAGTGACTTAGAGAAAGGAATCTGAATTTCCTCTGTTCTATCAGTTCTTTGATATTAAAAAAATAAAATAAAATCTGTATTGGAACTAGTAGCAAATAAAAGCTGTTCAAGCAGATTGCAGGTCTGCCTCCAGCACTGACGATAATTCAAGATCACTCAACGTGTATTTAATGTTAGGGTTTCCAGATTGTTCACTGGATGATATCACCACATACTTAGAAAATTCTTTTAAAAATCACCATAGCATTTATGGATAAATAAATAGAGCTGAAAATTATCCCACTCCAGTGGATTTGATGATTTTTAAACCTCGACTTCAGATTCATAAGACACCAGTTTCCATGGTTTCTTAAGATCAGGAATATCAAAATTCCCCTCAAGAGATATTTCTCATTTTATTCATAACAGTTTTATAACAAGAAGTTAACATGTGTGGCAAGGTCTGGTATAGTGATAATACCCTAGGTAAATCGGGAGGTCTACATCAATTTTGCCTAGGTGTGATGAGGGGAAGGGCACAATTGCTAATATGGTTGCCTCTCATAAGCAGCACCAGACATCAGGAAACACAGCACCCATGACCTCATCAAACATGTCTGTTTTGTTTATAGTCGGTCCTTGGTGGTGTAGTCTCCTTGGACCCTCACTGAACCTTACTCAAGTTTATTGTTCTCACATTATGGCATAAGGATGCTCCTCATGCTCAGGTGAGAATGAGTCTTCAGCTACGAGTCAGGGAGAGCTCCTTCTTTCTTCTTCGGGCCTTCTTGCATGGAAATTATTCTGGCTTCCATTCATAAAGGGCTTTCCATAATTTTCTCCTTAAGTATGAAGACATGTTTAAACAACCAGTGATTTGAGTTTCTGAATCCACTCTCCAAAACAACCAGCTAATTGCCTTCTGATTCAGTTTCTTAGTATTGAATTTGGCCCACTCCACTTCCATTGACCCTAAGGTGACCAGCTTGTCATGGATAGCACTGAAAGTCTCATATCTCAAGAAACTTCTCAGTCTCAAGCAAACTAGGACAGTTAGTCACCCTAATTCCACCTTCTCTTTTATCAATGTCCACTCCAACCCCTATCCCTAACTCCTACTAAAAAATACCCATACTCTTTTTATTTGCCATTATTTCCATGTTGTGTTGGCTCTCATTCTCTCACTTCTTCTTCCTTCATACCTCCCTTTTTGCTACTTTTCAATTTTGATATCTAAACTTCTCTCTGTCCCTAGGAAACAGAGGGTGAGCTGGGTAATGAGAGAGAAAAGTATGACAACATTTAAAGATTTTTATACCAAACTATATTGACTAGACAGGGATATGGTGATGTCTGGGGTAAGATCAAGGTTGCAAGGAAAGAACTAATATGTGTTCTCTCCAATCACAGTGGTGTATTTTGCAATGAAGAAGATATAAAGAACGCCTATATGGAGAGGGCTGGAGTGGGGGGAAGATACATGAGTATGATTTTTTTAAAACCTGGGCTAGGAGATTTTTATACATGTTCTCATTTTATCTTCAGATCAGAGAAGTGAGGTTGGTGTTTCTGCCAACTTTAGAGATGAGGATTTTGAGTCTCAGAAAAATTAAGTAATTTGCTAATTTCCTGATGGCCATCATACTACTAAGTGGCAGAATCAGGACTTTGGAACTAGATCTGTCCATCTTACTCTCAAGGAATTAACAGTATTATTTAGGAGCCAGAGGACATGAGCAGTTATGTAAACATGGAAATGTGTACATATTTGATAAATTGGCAAATAGGTGAATCAGTTCCTTTAGAGTGAATGCTTCAGGAGCTCACAGGAGGGAGAAGCGTCTCTGAGAAGAGTTGATCAAGTAAAGTTCAATGAAAAAGCTGATCATGAAATGTAGAAGAAGCATGATTCTAGAAAGAGAAACACTAAGGAGAATTTCAGGGTTGAGAGTAGTATTAGCAATCATGAAATGGAGGTAACCAGCTTTACAAGTAGTTGGAAGAGGAGTTGGCTGGATGTTGTAAGAGCTACATCTAAGTGGGTAGTTTGAGGTGTAGTGGCCTAGAAATGCCACGCTCAGGAGTGTGAACATCTCCTGGATACAAGCTGGTGAGACAGGTTGCCAACTCAGGATGGTATTCCCCAAGATACATAAAAGAAAAGGTCAATAAAGTCTAAAGAAAAGTTGGTGCTTGAAGAAAATATTACTTTCTTAAATATTGTAAGCAAGTCCTCAACAATGTCTGAACTATTATAGAAAAATAATAATAATTTTAAAATCCAAGTTCTTATTACCTGCCAAGAATTGTTCCAAGGGTTTTAAATGCATTATTTCATCTATTCTTCCCAACAGTTCTAGAAAAAGGATGTTATTATTCCGCATTTTAAAGGTGATGAGATTTAGGAATGGATAATTTACTAATTAAGAGGTAGGAGTTAACTTGTCCAAGACTGACTCCTGCAGCCTGGCTTCCCAGAAAGAGAACTTTCCTTTTACAGTGCTCTCTGGGAAGAATTGGACTCCAACCCTTTCAAGCCTCAATCCTCAGTCTTTCCAGGAGAGGTGCCTGTGCTTCACTAACCAAGAACTCTTCTGTGGCTAATCCTTTTGTAGCTTGTCATGTAATCCAGCTGCAATCACAGGTTTTAGAATCCCGATCCCTGATTCTGCCAGGGCAGGGGCTTGGGGCCCTCCACCCCCAGTCACAAGCACTGAGCTGGCAGGAGAGGATTGTAGCTAAGATTCTACCACCTCATATTTTGCTGTTGTATCCTGATTCCTGATCATACCAGGGGAAGGCTAGCACTTCCCTAATCATGTAGCTTCATAGTTTCATAGCCCAAGGGCCGGAATTCCTCCAACAAAGTCAGAAGTCGGGCCCTTCCAAATCACAGGTCACTGCCCTAGAAGGCAGTGAGGACACCAGCCCCCGCCCCCATCTGCCACTCCACATCAGCTACTGATCCTGGGGTGGCGAATTTCTCCAGTGAATGCCTCTCCTGCACGTCTGTTGTGTGAGCACTGCTTGGTTCTTTGGCTTTATTTGTGCTACAGTAATTTACCCAAGGTCTGCCATGTAGTAATGTCAGATCCAAGAATCAAACATTTCAAATCATTGGTGGCTGGATGAGTTAATGAATATAATCCAGATTTTGTTACCAAGTAGTTACCTCAATTACATTATTTAAGTAACCATCTAAGCATTTGAATTTCATTCTAAGAAGACTTGGTGGTAAGCAAAAGTTTTCAAGCAAAAATTTCGAATGATTCCTTCTACCATTCAAAAATCTCTTCCAAATAACTTTTCTTTCTTGACCTTATTTCTTCAATATTTAAAATGATGACATGGCATAGAGTTGCAAATTTTCCTATACTCCATACAGATGGGCAAAGACAATGTAGCATTTTAGGTTTTTTGTCCTTATAATTGGTCTAATCTTTCTCATGTACAAATGTCTACCTAATATTAGCATAAAGGAATATCTCCTCCCCCTTCCATTTTAATGTCTATTCGGCCTTTCAAAGTGCCACCTCCTCTGCCTCTCCTCCCTACAAAGGGAAGATTCTGTGTCCCCAAAGTGGGACCATGTGTGTGTGTATGGGATGGGGTCTTCTGATGGTATCTGGACCTTCATGGGTCTCTGTGGCAACAAGGTCCTGTATTTGCCTTATCACTGTCTGCCTGGCTAGCATCACCGACTAATACCTGTTACTCCTGATCCTGTGGTTTACTCTCTCAGGGCTTTGTGAAGGGATGATCCTTCTTTCTGCTGAGCTGGGACTCCTTGGCTCTTGCTGGCACTCCATGACCCCCAGATGTCTGTCCATGACTCCCACCTAGTGCCTCCCAGGCAGTCAACCCTGACTCCCTCAGCTACAGAGGTCACTGTGCCTACACCATGGACATACTTCCTCTCCAGCTGTCATCAGCAGCAGCTTCCACTTAGCTCCAGAAAGGGGCAAGTGGAAAATTCTGGATGCCACTCACATGATGCTTGTCTACACACACATACAACATACACACACACTCACACACACATCAATCAAACCACATTGATGATTAACCAAAATGCACCTCTCTGTTGTTGGGATATCCTGAGAGGCAGTATCTCCCCAAAATCGCGAACAGGAAATTAGATGCAACTTTTTATCTTTCCCTTAACCAGTCTAACAAAAACACCCTGCAGGGGTTGAATCAAGAAAGTCTAAAGCATTGCACACAGAGCTGACTATCGGCCCCGCTTATAGTTTCCCTTTTCCTTCCTACAATCCACCGAAGCAGAAGGGCTGAGATTTCCCATCCTATAGTTCTCTCTGGCTGGTACTTATATTATATCCTCTGCTGTAGATTAAATTGTGTCCCTCAGAAATATGTGTCGACTTGGCTAGGCCGTGATTCCCTGTTTTGTGTAATTGTCCACCATTTTGTCATCTGATGTGATTTTACTATGTGTTGTAAAACCTATCTCTATGATATTAATGAGGCAGGATTAGAGGCAGTTATATTAATGAGGCAAGACTCAATCTACAAGATTAGGCTGTATCTAGAGTCAATCTCTTTTGAGAAATAGAAGAGAGAAGCAAGCAGAGAAACAGGAGGACCGCCTACAACCAAGAAAGCAGTGCCAGGAACAGAGCATGTTCTTTGGACCCAGGGTCCTTGTGCTAAGAAGCTCTAGACCAGGGAAAAATGGATGACAAGGACCTTCCCATAGAGCCAACTGAGAGAGAAAGCCTTCCCTGGAACTGGCACCCTGAATTTGGACTTCTAGCCTCATACACTGTGAGAGAATAAAATTCTCTTTGTTAAAGCCATCCACTTGTGGTATTTTTGTTATAGCAGCACTAGATAACTAAGACGTCCTCTTTTCTCCCTGTAATCCTAAACCTCAAGGCTTAGCCTGCAGCAACTTATGATCTGAGTCACCAGACACAACTCTTGGTATGGAATTGCACAGGCACCTTGGAAATAAGGTCATCAAAGGATGAGACTTCATTAGTTAGTATTCTAAAAATAATATTCCTAGATCATCATTTTCCTCGAAAACCATTTCTTTCAACATGTTTTTCGGAATGGTCTTAGACTGGACTCACTCAAAACCAACAGCCAATGGAGCTTAGAGTCTCAAATTTCTTTGCGTCTTGTCTTTGGATGGAGATTCCTGCACAAGCCATTGTTTTGCTGTTCTAAACTGACAGGAGACAGAATTTAAGAGGCAGACTTTTACACTTCCACACTGCCACGACCTGAAACAAAAATCCAGTTGTCATTGAGTTGATTCCAACTCCTGGCAACTCCATGCGTTTCAGAATAGAACTGCGCTCCATAGGGTTTTCAATGGCTGTGAACTTTCGGAAGTAGATTGCCAGGTCTTTCTTCCCAGGCACCTCTGGGTGGATTGGAAGCACCACCCCTTCAGTAAGTAGCTGAGTGCTTATCTGTTTGCACTGCCCATACCCCATTACTGAGAGGTTCTTCTCCTCACCCTTCCTCTATTATCTCTCTTTTTTCTTTTTCTCCCCTTTCCTTCTCTTTCCCTTCCCTTCTTCACTCACCCCTCTAGGTGCCCTCCACCTAGTGCTTGTCCACACAGCAAACCGAGTCCTGGAAAACAGTACCCATTAAGTCCTCCAACTAAAAGGCACTGCATGTGGTAATGCAAAAACAGCTCGAACAATTACAATCTTTAAAATATGATTCCTATTCAATGCTTTGGTCTCTCCGTCTTTGTGCTCCAGGCTAAATCTTACTTGAATTCCTGCAAGGCCTGGAGCTTTCTCACCAATTATCTGAAAGGCCTGGAGACCGGTACTTACATCAAAGCCAGGCCTAATGACAAAGGACACCTGGCCACGGCAAACACAGGCATCTCTCAGCTCCTTGCTCCATTTGGCAAAAAGTTATTTCCATCTCAGTCACAACAAAACAAAGGACTAATTGATGGAAGCATTTTTTTTTCCCATCTTTCAAAAAATAAATTGAGCCAACCCCACGAGCTCATCTAGAGGAATTAATTAGGGAATAGGAAATCTCCAAAGCCATCCTTAAGTTGAGACTGAACAAAGCCCAGGGAACAGATGGCTTTTCATCTGAATTCTTTAAAACCTTTAGCACTCTGCTAATTCCCCTACAGGAATGAAAAAAAAAAAAAATCTTGCTAAATGAATTTGAGGAAGCCATTCTACCAGGTGTTCAGTTCCCCTAAGGTTCCTTTCTCTCTAGAAGGAAAAAAAAAAAAAGACCCAACAGGTATCCTCTCTACTGATATTATCATAATTTCATTTGTACATATGAATTCCTCCCCAAGGGCTCATTCTAAACCTCCCCAACATTTCTGAGTATCAAGCTGGGGGAGTGATTCCCTTAACTGGTGCAGCTGATCTTGGATGACAGCTCAGAGAACACAAGGACTAATTTCAGCACACATAAAAGTGGAGGAATGAGGTCATCATTCAAGCAAAATTAAAAAACAAAAAACAATTTTGTTATTCTGTCTCAGATATCTGGAGGTTTCTGAGGCAAGGACTGGTGAGGGTTGATTGTATTATCCAAATAGCTGAGTAGATGTTTTCTAACACAAATTTGACCTGTAGAGACATAGTCGGGGGAGGGACTCAGGGACTCTGGAAGCATAACTGTTGGGATTTACATTTTATCTGTTCAAAAGTTGTTTAAATACCACTTCCCATTAGAATTGGGTAGAATTTTTTAAAGCAGTTTTTCATACATGATACACGTTGATTTGAATTTATGACTGGATAATATTATTTGGGGTTCCCATATCCCTTCCTTTATAACAATTTACAATATACATCGTCTGTGCCGGGAGTTCTTGAGGGGCACAAATGTTTAAGTGCTCTCTCTGGGCTTTGTGAAGGGATGATGTACTTTCCTGCCTGAGTTAGGTCCCCCTTGGCTCTTGTTGGCACTTCATGATCCTCAGATTCTCGCCACAACTCCCATCCAGTTCCAGCCAGGAAGTCAACCGAAACCCTCAGCTACAAAGGTCACTGCACCTATACTGTGGCAAATTAACTGAAAGGTTGGCAGTTTGAATCCACCCAGAGGTACCTCCAAACAAAAGCCTGGCAATGAGCTTCCAAAAGTGATAGCCTTGAAATCTCTATGGAGCAGTTCTTCTCTGCAACACATAAGGTCACAATGACTCAACAACAGCAACTGTATTTTTTGTTGTTGTTGTTGTTAATTGTTATTGTTATTGTCTGTACCTATAGACTGAATCATGCTAGAGAAAGGAGCAATGGACCTGGGAAACTCTCCAGTAACACAATTCAGATGCAAGTGAATTCTGATACATACATAAAATACATGTAGTGAGCAATCCTGGCCCTGGGAGGTGGTAATGAAGGTATTGTTGAAGGGATTTCCTAAAGGAAAACATCTGAAGCCTGTCAGCACAATAGGAAGGGAATTTGGTTTCCAGGGCTCAACCCCATCCCCAAGCCCCCACACAAGCTGACCCCCAAAACTTGGGCCTTCATGAGCAACTCTGTGTCACTTCCTTCTCACCTGCCAGCCACTTGCCTATAATGGCTGCTGTAATAGTCCTGGTCTGCAAGGCACACACAACCTCACCATTTGACTCCAACTTAGAAAAAGATCTTACCATAAGAAGTTTGCTTCTATCACGGTGGATAAAAGAATTTTAGACCTAGGAGTCTTTTGTTCTAAAGGGAAGAACCGCTAAGTGAAACTTCAAGAGGCAGAAGTTATGCTAAAATTAAATAAATTGAAACAAGTTACACACAAACGAGAAAAAACAGCCTATTGTTTACAACACTTATTCATTCAATAAACGTTCAACAAGCACTTTGCCAGGAGCTAGGGATACCTTGGAGTCCCTGGGTAGTGCAAACAGTTAAAGCCCTTTGGCTGCTAACCAAATGGTTGGTGGTTCAAGTCCACCCAGAGGTGCCTCAGAAGAAATGATATATTTTTGAAAAAAAAAAAAAAATCAGCCATTGAGAACCTTATCGAGCACAGTTCTACCCTGACATGTATGCGGTTGCCACGAGTCGAGTCAAATCAACGGCAACTGGTTTTAGAAGTACGTTAGTGAGTAAAATAGAAATGATCCCTGTCCTCTTAAAGTTCAGTATTCCTTCTGGGGAACAGACAGTCAAATGCCCCCACATGTATTAGATACTAACCATAATAAATGCAATGAGATTTGAAAGTATATAAAAGAGGGAACAAGTCTAGGCTGGAATATCAAGGGAAGATTCTCAGAAAAATGACTTTTTGAACTGACATCAAAAAAATGAGTTGATATTAACTTTTCTGAAGGTGACAGAGGGTGGAACTCAAATCAGTGAGTGAAACAGGATGGGCATAGGCCCTGACAGAGGACTGGGCTGCGGGTCCTCAAGGAATTGAACAAAATCAGTGGGGCAGAATTAAGCAACAAAGACAGGTATTGGCACAGAAAGGGTGAAAGCCCGCTGGACCTTGAGGGACAGCAGAAATCTTTTGTCTTTGTCTTTTCTCTTCCTGACAAGAGGGTTCCAGTGCAAGTAGATTATCTGGAAGGTGATCCCAGGAAACGCCAGTGATGGAGAAGTGACACAGATAAAGGGTGGACTTTCGAACAAGCAAGACTATCGTCTGTCAGTCTGTCAGTTTGTCATGCTGTGATAGCTTGCATGTTGCTATGATGCTGGAAGATATGCCACTGGTGTTTCAAGTACCAGCAGGTCTCCAAATAGGATTAAAACTTAAGCATAAGATTGACTTCAAGATACATAGGAAAAAACAGTTCCCCAGTATTTAATGAATTCTAAAATAACACAGAAATTAACTTTGAATGCTAGTGAAGAGTAGGAATATGACAAAAATAAAACAGATGAGTTTGCTCTCCAATGCATCAATATTTAGTATAATTATAGTGGTGAGCAAAGAAGATTAATTATTGATAATAAAGAAAGCGAAGGAGAGGAGCCTGATATGATTGACTTTAACACCATGTGAAAATGAAGGATGATTAAATAAGTCAACTCTCTTAAAATGGAGATAAGTGTCACAGGTCAGATATTATTGTATTCTTTTTAGGTAAAAAATTTCATGTCTTAAGCTTTACAGGTGAGAGTAAATGAAGCTAAATAGAGAGAGAAGCCTGGCTTTCTGAAATTCTATCCAGGCAACAAAAGGTGCACCAAATCTGCCCAGACCAATTTCTTGAACACACATTTGGGCTGCAGAAAATAATTTCTCATATCCAGGTATTACAAGTCAAATGTCATCTGTGGGGGCATAGGTTGTGTTTTACAGGCATGCGTTTTAATGTGTTTCTTATACTCTAGCTTATGATAGGCCTTTTCAAAGTGAATATTTCCACTCTGTGGGCCAGAGAGCCAGCCTTGCTGCTGATTATGTGTTGAGTCTTGAACATCATCCCACATCGTCTGAAAAATGAGCCCCGCTGTGGCTTTGCACTATGCAATGAGATGAGAATGTAAAGAATAACCTGGTCTGAGAGTGTCCTCTACAAAAAAACAAGGGATCTATAAGTAAGAAAGCAGATTTTTCTGATTGCCTCTTTTCTGGTGGAATTTGTGCTGATCATACACCCCAGCCCCATAGTTCCCAACACGCCCGACTCCATTTCCTGCCGCGTTCCTACATAATTGTTGTCCCAGAAGAATGGGAAACTATTTTCCTAAAAATAACCGAATATTACTTTCAAAAAGAGATATTGCAATAATAAAATTGTTGCAGGTTCTTACAGGGGAAGTGTTTTGAGTATGGGGGGCGGGCATTCTTTAGCATGTTTTATTTATATTCATTCTAAGTTTTGAAGCACAATCTATTTTCAATATCCTCTCCATCTGGCAGTTAAAGCTAATGTTAATGCGGTGGGAGAATTCTTGTACCACTGATGAATTTTAAAGCATGTCTCACAGTCAAAGTAACCACCTAAACCAGTGATCGAAATTGAAATTCTTTTTTAAATCGTTTTGCTCTAACTATACAGAAATCTCATGCATGTAATGAAATGCCCACTTATAGTCGAATCTAAGTTTCTCAATCAAACCGAGATTGAAATTTTAAGAACCTGTGGTGTAGAGTGGACATAAAAGAAAGTTGGACAGAAGAATGACGTCTTGGAATTGGTTATTGCTGTTGTTAGGTGCCATCGAGTCAGTTCCGGCACGTAGGTACCCTAGGTACAACGGAACGAAAGGCTGCCCGGCCCTGCGCCGTCCTCATGATAGTTGTTATGCTGGAGCCCATTGTTGCAGCCACTGTGTCAATGCATCTCATTGAGGGTCTTTCTCTTTTTTACTGACCCTCTACTTTACCAAACATGACGTCCTTCTCCACGGACGGGCCCCTCCGGATGACAAGTCCAAAGTACGTGAGACAAAGTCTTGTCATCCTTTCTTCTAAGAAACATTCTGGCTGTACTTCTTCCAAGACAGACTTGTTCTTTCTTCTGGCAGTCCAAGATATAGTCAATATTCTTTGCTAACGCCATAATTCAAAGGCATCAATTCTTCTTCGGTCTTCCTTATTTATTGTCCAGCTTTTGCATGCATGTGAGACAATTGAAAACACCACGGCTTGGGCCAGGCTCACCTTAGTCCTTAAAGTGATATCTTTGCTTTTTAACACTTTAAAGAGATCTTTTGCAGCACATTTGCCCAATGCAATGCATAGTCTGATTTCTTGACTGCTGCTTCCATGGTGTTGATTGTGGATACAAGTAAAATGAAATCCTTGACAACTTCAATATTTTCTCCGTTTATCATGATGTTGCTTATTGGTTCAGCTGTGAGGATTTTATTTTATTTTTTTTTATGTTGAGGTGTAATCCCTACTGAAGGCTGTGGTCTTTGATCTTCCTCAGTTAAGTGTTTCAAGTCCTCTTCACTTTCAGCAAGCAAGGTTGTGTCATCTGAAAATGCAGGTAAATTAAGTCTGCCTCTGATCCTGATGCCACATTCTTCTTCATGTAGTCTAGCTTCTCAGATTATTTGCTCAGCATACAGATTGAATAAGTA
>NW_004444040.1:6234240-6250744 GCF_000243295.1 Trichechus manatus latirostris
CCTCTTGCTTTCTTCATGTATGATGTCCTTGATGTCATTCCACAGCTCATCTGATCTTTGGTCATTAGTGTCCAATGCATCAAATCTATTCTTGAGATTGTCTCTAAATTCAGCTGGGACATGCTCAAGGTCATACTTTGGCTCTCGTGGACTATTCTAGTTTTCTTCAGCTTCAACTTGAACTTGCATTTGAGAAATTAATGGTCTGTTTCACAGTTGGCCCTTGGCCTTGTTCTGACTGATGATATTGAGCTTCTCCATTTTCTCTTTCCACAGATGTAGTTGATTTGATTCCTGTGTATTCCATCTGGCAATATCCACGTGTATAGTAGCCATTTATGTTGTTGCAAAAAGATGTTAGCAATGAAGAAGTCATTGGTCTTGCAAAATTCTATCATGCAATCTCGGGCGTCATTTCTATCACCAAGGTCATATTTTCCAACTACCAATCCTTCTTTGTTTCCAACTTTCACATTCCAATCACCTCTAATTATCAATGCATCTTGACTGCATTTTTGGTCAATTTCAGACTGCAGAAGCTGGTAAAAATCTGAGGCCACTGCTATGGATTGAATACACAAAACCCATTGCCATTGAGTTGATTCCAATTCACTGTGACCCTATAGAACAGAGTAGAACCACCCCACAGGGTTTCCAAGGAGCGGTTGGTGGATTCAGACTCCTGACCTTTTAGTTAGCAGCCGTAGCTCTTAAACACTGAGCCACCAGGGCTCCATGGATTGACTAGTGTCTCCCAAATACATATGTTGAAATCGTAAGTCCTATACCTGTGAATATGACCTTGTTTGGAAATAAAAGTTTACTTTTGTTATGTTAATGAGGTTAACTCACCATCGTAGGGTGGGTTTTAAACCTAATTGCTTCTTAGTAGCGTCTGATAAAAAGGGAAAATAGACATGGAGAGACACACACACAGTGGGAGACGTCATGTGAGGACAGCGGTCGATGCATTTATAAGCAGCAAAAGAACGCCAAGGATTGCCAGCAGTCACCAGAAACTAGGAGAAAGGCTCACAGAAGGAATTAGCATTGTGGAGACCTTGATTTAAACTTCTAGTCTCCAGAACTGTGAGAAAATAAATTTCTGTCCTTTAAAGCCACCCACTTTGTGGTATTTTGTTATGGCAACACTAGATAACTAAGACAACCATTTATCCAATTCATTACAGCTTATTTGTTTGCCTTGTAAATATAAAAATGTTTATTTTCATGGTTACCCTTCCGACTTTGTCTTTTGACAAATTTGAGAATATTTGGCAAGAGGATATTTATTTTAACATGTTCCACATAAAAGATGTATCATTGACACCACATTTGTTTCCTTTAAAGTTGGCAATAGACATAATATTTGAAGGTAGATTCTTTTGATTCTAAGTGGACACAAATTCATTCCATTTAGGTAAGTGAGATTATAGAGGTAACTGATATTTGGGATGATACCCACAATTTATTTGATAAATTATCTCCAGAGATGCTATTTTGATCTAAAGACTAAAAGTCCAGATCTCAATCAGAGGTTCTTCAAAGATGTTATGTCCTAAACCCATTACATCACCCACAATTGAGGGCCCCCTCAGTGGTCCTGGGTAGTCTGTCTTCTCCACCTATGCTTACATTATGTGCCATGAAAGTGAATATAAAACACATGGAAATTTATAATGCTAAGAAAACAATGATGATGGATGCCCTGTTTGGAGAAGAAATAAGAATGTCTGCTGAGTTTACCTGTTTCGTGGACAGATCTTATAAAATTAAAAAAAAAAAAAAATACAGTTCTAGACATTTATGGATAATAAGTGGCTTTTCTATTGGCCACAAAAATTTTGTAGAAATTCTTGGGATTTGTACTGTCACTGATTTGGCGAGACATTCAGCAAACAAATTGTTTCAGAACTTTGACGTCAATAAAATATCGTGCTCCGATGATGAGACATTTCTCTTATAAAGAGTGCCCAACATACTGCTCACTTTTCACTCAGTTTTGATAAACATTCTCACTGTTCTTAGCAACAAAAGGACCAGTGAGAAAATAAAAACATTTGTAATTTTCAATATAACTGTTGCACTAACATTTCTCCCTTGTTGAAGATTTTAAGAAGAGAACACAAAATATTTTGGTCTTAGACGATATAAAATTCAAACCTGTCTAAATGAACTCAAGTCATCCAAGTACACATTGAAAATGACCAAGTTTGTGGAATTAAACTATTTTTCATTTAGCCCATAGCAATTTAAAATTTAAAAAAAAAAAATTATGAAGCTGGTATGTGGGGAAAAAGTAATTTAGCCAGTGAGTAAATTTAGTCGACCTCCCAGCCTCATCTCAAGATAGCATTATTATTTTTCTCATGTCTTTTTTAATCCTAAAATCAACTCTTTTATAGATGTGCTATGACTTTCATTTTGCAAATAAGGAAACTAAATGCTAGGTAAGAATATTACAGGCTAACGCAGTACTTTCCACACTTGTCTGCACATTGGAATCATCTGGGGTGCTTCAAAAATACTGATACCTCTGTCACAGCCACAAATATTATAGTTTATTTGGTCTAGAATGTGACCTGGCCTTTGGATTTTTTAAAAGATCCCTAAGTGATTCTAATGTGAATACCAGTTTGGAAATCCTTTGATGACAAGCTTTAGAACCTTGTTTTCTTCTATGTGAAGATTATTGGGAGCTATTAATTTTCTGTATTGTATTGAATATAGCCCAGAACATTGATCAGAGAATTCCAAAAATCAAGGATACACAGCTACTATTTTCAATACCCTGCTTTCATAAGAGGAATATTCTTTACCTTCTGGCTTAGTGCTAAACTAGATGCCTAATACACAAGCATTATTATATCTAAATTTAATGAGCACTTAGTTTTTCCAGGCTTGCTTTACAAGTGTTTTTTATGGATTATTCACAACACCATAAGACATTCAATTATCTCCATTTTATAGAGAAGAAATCTGAGACAACAGAAAAAAAAATTCCTGTCAAGTTTAGATTCCAATTCATGATGACCTTGTGTGTGTCAAAGTAGAGCTGTGCTCCATAGGGTATTCAGTGGCTGGTGTATTCAGAAGCAGATCACCAGATCATTCTTCTGAGGTGCCTCTGGGTGAACTCAAACCACCAATCTTTTGGTCAGCAGCCAAGTTCATTAACCATTTGCACCAGGGTCTCCATCTAAGACACAAAGAGGGGTAATTTATCTTGCTGGAGGCCACATAGCTAGTAAGTGGCAAAGTCAAGATTCAAACTCAAATTTGACAGAACCTATGGACCATGCCCTTGACCATGACAATATCTTATCTTGTCTCAGTATTAGTGGATGATAATGATAAAATAGTTTTAACTAGAGGGAGTCCTGCACAATTAATAGTCAAAATGTGCTTGTCAAATTAATTTTTGAAACTATTTTAACTTTCTTTGTTGAAGTCCCTGACTTTCTTTCATTCTTTCTCAAAAAACTATAACTGGGTGCCTGTACTGTTTTTACCTTTATCAAAATACTTTATTATGTCCCCACCGATCATTTATTAATTCATTCAACCACAAAAGAAAAAAATAGAAGCCTATTTGTTTAAGCTACTGTTACTTGGGATTTCTGTCACATGCATCTTCTCCCCATATCCGTTTTCTTAGTAATTTTTCTCAACAATTTTTAAGTGATAGGAGTATTTAAGCAAAGGAGTAGAGTTATATATAGACCAGAGTTAGTCAATACAAGGCTAAAAAACTTCATGAACAACTTTGGAAACTACACCCAGAGGCACACAGAGTAGCTGAGTAGAGAGCAGTAGGTACCCAATCAATTTGCCCACTGAATAACTGGATTCCTAGATATTCCCGCCATTTCTCATGGACTATTAAATCCTCAGATAGTTGCTCATGAGGTTGCCATGAGTTGAGGTCCAATGATGGCAGCTAACAACAATAACACAGAAAATATAAACATTTTATTTCTTCTTTGGGTTTGTTTTGTTTTTTATAAACTATCCAAACAGTATCTAACTGAATGCATTCCAAATCACATATTACCATAAACTGTAATCATGAGAGTGCAGAGAATACAACAATATATGAAAAAATCCAACAGTTCAATGTAAGGGACTCTTTGAGTGGATTAGAACACACATCATCCTATGAAATATTTTTCCTTAAGAACTCTCTAATCCTCAGTCCTATAACATATATAGAGAATATAATAGCTATAAGAAAGAAAGCCTGATATCAGAAATTATTTTTGCAGGTTAAACCATTACCACTAAATTTGAAAAATCAATAAAATAAGCAGTAGACTATATTCCACAGAAATCTGGAGATATTCAGAAGGTGAACTCTAAAAATTCATCCATAACTCAGAAAAAAAGATATGGGGAGAAAGACGATAATCAAAAATACAAGAAGCAAGGCATACAGAACCAAGGGATTGGTTCTAGAAATCTAGAAATAGAAGTTTAGAAAGTAAACAGATGCAGTAATCAAATTAATAAAAAAAAATTTTCTGAGCTAAAGAAGTGTTGAACATTTATTTCAAAGGCCTAAGTATACTTAACATTAACAAAAATCAGCCTACAATTCAATATACATTGATGATTTATTTTTAATTATTTTGAGTTTAGAGATAATATTCCAAACGTTCTAGGTAGAAAGAAGCAATATAAGAGCTATCAGGATATCATCAGACTTCTCTTTTACAATACCATGAAGTGTGCAATGGAGATACATTTTCAGGGTTTCGAGGGGAAGTTTGTGACCCAAGAATTCTAACCTCAGTCAAACCAACATTTATTAGTGAGGGAAGACATGAAATGACTCAGGAAGTATATTGTCCATTTATCTGTCTTGAAAAATTACTCAAGGAAGTTCTTCACTCAACCAAGAAATGAATCAAAACAGAGAAATTAACTCAATTGGAGGACATATGTGGTTCAAAAGAAAAGGCAATGAGTAATGAACTCAGGATTGGCATCTGAGTTAATTGTTATAAACATAGTTATAAAACTTGACAAATATCAAAAAATAACTCTTGGATGAGAAAACAACATACTATTTAAAAATAAATTAATGATACCATCCAGCTTTATTTCAATAAAAACAGGACAGTGGCAGGACTGAGGAAGAGGGAAGAAATAGAGGTATTGTAAGCTTCTCTTATTCAGAAATATCTTCTTATTATCCAGATATAGTAAATCAATTTTGTTTTATTGATAATGTTTATTGATTTATTTATTCACTTAGCAAATAGTTGTTCAGCATCTGATCATTTCTGTGCTATAAATAGCCTCACTAGTTCCAGTTTCAAGCTACTGCCATCACTGAACGAAGAGAAAGGAAGAGATGCACACAGTCAGTTCTTGCTATCCATTGTGAGCTCGTTCCAACACACCATTTTTGTCTCTCAATTTCATATGCAAAGCATTAGTATATCTTGGGAACTGTATCTAATATAAAAATATAGTCCAAATTTGACCACCTCCACCCCTACCACTTTGGTCCATGCCTTCTGTATCTCTCCTGGACTACTCCAATAGCATCTTAGACCCTTTCTATGCTTCGAATCTTGCCAGTTTCCATTCTCTTCTCCATATGGTAGTTAGAGTAATCCTTACATAAATAAAATCAGATGGGGTTATTCCTCTGCTTGCAATACATTACATTCAGAATTAAATACTTACAGTGGTCTAAAATGCCCTACATGATCTCTTCTCCCACTATCTTTCTGACCTCATCTCCACCACTCTCTTCTTTTCTATAATTTCATCATATGGGCTCCCTGTCTTGAATATTCCAAGAATGCTCCCATCCCTGAGTCTTTGCACGCACTCTTCCCACTGCTTGGTGTATTTTTCTCACAGATACCTTGAAGGTTCACTTCCTCACTTATTCTGGCTCTGCTTAGATGTAACCTTATCAGAAAGTCCCTTCCTGGCTACACTATCAAAAACAACAGTCTATCACTCTCTATTCCCTTATACAGTTTTATTTTCTTTAAAGTGCATACTATCTGATGGATTACACGTTTGTTGGTTCATTGTCTGCTTTGTCCCTTCTCCCTGAAAAGAATGTAAGCTGTTCAATAGATAGAACTTTAACTGTTTGGTTCATTTCTATATTACAGAACTTAGAAGAGTGCCTTGATTAACATAGGTGCTCAATGCACATTTTTTGAGTGAATGAATAACGGAATGACTAAATGATGTATTCATATAATGGAAAAATATATAGCAATTAATACTGGGTGACACACATGATTAATGCTTTCACTGCTAACTGAGAAGTAGGTGGTTTGAGTTCACCCAGAATCTCCTTGGAAGAAAGGCCTGGTGATCTACTTCAGGAAAAAAAAAAAAAAAAGCCATTGAAAATGCTATGGAGCACAGGTCTATTGTGACATACATGGAGTCATCATGAGTTGGAATCAATTCAACAGCAACTGGTTTGATTTTTAGTTTTTTCTTAATGAACTAGATAAATATGTATCAGTATGAAAAAAAAAAACTCAACCCAAAATGAAAAAGCAAGTCACAGAGAGTTATTTGTATTGCATTGGGCAAATCTGCTGCAAAAGACCTCTTTAAAGTGTTAGAAACAAAGATGTCACCTTAAGGACAAAAGTGCACCTGACCCAAGTCGTGGTATTCTCAATCACCTCACATGCATGTGAAAGCTGGACAATAACCAAGGAAGACGAAAGAAGAATTGATGCATTTGAATTATGGCATTGGCAAAGAATATTCACTATACCATGGACTGCCAGAAGAATGAACAAATATGTCTTGGAAGAAGTACAGCCAGACTGCTCCCTCAAAGTGAGGATAGTGAGATTTTGTTTTGCTTATTTTGGACTTGTGATCAGGAGAGACCAGTCCCTGGAGAAGGACATCGTGCTTGGTAAAGTAGATGGTCGGCGAAAAAGAGGAATATTCTCAATGATATGGATTGACACAGTGGCTGCAACAATGGGCTCAAACATAGCAACCACTGTGTGGATGGCGCAGGAGCAGGCAGTGTTTCATTCTGTTGTGCACGGGGTTACTATGAACCAGCACTGACTCAACAGCACCTAACAGTATGTGTATAAAAATATCTATGTTAAAATTATATAACTCAACAAAACATATTATGCATTATTCACTAGTGCAAACATACTAAAACATGGACTGGAAGGACCCAGTATAAATGTATAAATAGCTTTTACCTATTAGGATGGGAAAAGTAGCAAAGAGAGAAATAAAGGGAATGTCAACTTTATCCATTATGTCCTATTTATTTTATATTATGTGTGTTGTGCAAATATTTCTACATATAAGGCAAAATAAAAAATTGAGTAGGAAGGTGTTTAAGAAATTGAAATAATTGACATAAACGTTATGAACAAATTTGACAGTGAAAAGAAAAGGTGGAAACAGCCTTACATCTTTAGCAATTTTCTTATGGCTAACCAAGTATTGGTTACACATCTTAGAGAGTGTATTAGTGTCCTAGGATTGCTATAACAAATTACCACAAACACGTGACTTAAGGAATCTCTGAGTGGCGCAAATGGGTAAGCACTCAGCTACTAACCAAAAGTTTGGCAGTTCAAATCTACTCAGAAATGCCTCAGAAGAAAAGCTTGGCTACTTACTTCAGAAAGATCACAGCCATTGAAAACCCTGTGAAGTGCAGTTATACTCTGAAATACACAGGGTTGCCATGAGTTGGAATCACCTCAACAGCAATGGTTTGAGTTTTTTGTTGTTGTTGTTATGTGGCTTAAAACAACTGAAATATATTGTCTCACAGATATGGAGGCTAGAAGTCCTAAATCAAGTTATCAGCAAGGCCATGCCTTTCCAAAGTCTCCATGGTAAAATCTTGTCTTATCTCTCCCACCTTTTGATAGTCCCAGGTTCTCTTTATTCTGTGAAAGCACAACTCCAATCTCTATCTCCATCTTCACATGGCCATTTTCCTTCTTTGTGTCTTGTGTGTGTGTGTTTCGGTGTCTCTTCTCCTCCTTTAAAGACACCGGTCATATTGGATCAGGGTTCATCTTACCTAGTATGACCTCATGTTAACTTAACTAGTTGTATCCACAAAGACCTTATTTACAAATGAGGTCACATTCATAGATACCAGGGGTTAGTATATGAACACATTTTGGGGGCAAAGGGGATACAATTCAATCCATAGCAGAGGGCCATGAATTTTGGCTTCTGCTTTTTCCTTAACTCCACACACCACGTCCATGGTGAGGCCCTTTATACAAGTTTTCATCAGAACAACTTGTTATATTAAGAAATCATGAAGCCTTACTAGTTTTTATTTTTAAATGGCATCTGGCTATCAGCCCACATACAAAAAACGAACAAGAAACCTTTTGCCATTGACTCGATTCCAACTCATAGTGACCCTAGAGGACTGAGTAGAATTGCTCCATAGGGTTTCCAAGGAGCAGCTGGTAGATTCCAACTGTCAGACTTCAGGTTAGCAGCCGAGCTCTTAATCACTACGCCACCAGGACTCCAGCCCGCATACAACCATCCATAATACAGAATGAAATAAAACTTTTGACCGTGAAAACTTGTGATTCCATTGATAGCTAAGATTGATAGAAAGCTATTTCTCTAATCTTTGAGATGGTTCTACTAACCGTCAGGCCAATGGAGTTGGACTGTGAAAACAAAGAATGACCTACTCATGGTTCACATCAGAAAACAGAGTGGTCTTTCTAGCAAAAATGGAATTGATTTGATACACGTTCTATTTCTCATCGCTCCCTGTTCCCTGGCTCAAAGAAAAAGCCAGAAGGTCTGTACCAACTGGAGAACTGGGATGCCATCCCACCACCGTCAAGAGAATTGTTGGAGCAGTCTGAGGTGTGTTTCTCTGCATCACCCCAACCTACTCCATCAGTCTGCAACTTTCAAAACTAACAGTGAGGGAGTAGATTGGTGGTCTTTTCTTTTATTCTGGCAAGTGTGGTGCCTTGAAGTAAAGTAGCATAGATAGAGGCATTTTGAAGAATTACATTGTCAACCTGCTAGAGATTTTGTTTTTCCAGGTAAGTCACTGCTTCAGAAAGTGAGAGAATATGCCCTTAACATTTAATTATATTGATGTATGGCTTTTATATTTGTCCTCTTTTTTTCAGGTTTGCAAAGTAAGGTTAAGCTAAATTTTATAGAATAATTTGGTGAGTTTCCTATCATTTCCAGTGTTCTGGAACAGTTTCTATATCATAGTAACTAGTCCTTGTAAGTTTGAGGAAAGTTGTTACCCTAATCATATAGGTGCTGAGCCTCAGTGAAGATGTTTTAAAAGTATTATTTTTCAAGTTCTTCCCTATTACTGCTTCTACCTGGCACACTTCCCTCTGCCATCAATCCTAAAATTTAAATTAAAGGGTCTTATGTTGGAAAGTTGGAGAATCTTCATGACCTCCTCTAGCAAAACATCCTAACTTAGAAAAAAATACAGATGTCGATTTTCATGACGAGAAAGCTGAGTCCCAGAGAGTAGGGTCACTTGCTCTAAATTCTAGAGCCATAAATAATGGAAATGGGCAAAGATTCCAAACCAAAACCAAACCCACTGCTGTCAAGTCAATTCCAACTCATAGAGACCCCATCAGGTTTCCAAGGCTGTAAATCTCTATGGAAGCAGACTGCTACATATTTCTCCCTCAGAACCAATGGTGGTTTCGAACTGCTAACCTTTTAGTTAACAGTCGATCACTTTAACCATTGCACCACCAGAGCTCCTTAGGGGTGAGGATTAGCAATTCCCAATTCTCCTGCCTCCTCCTCTGTCCTTCCAATACCCTTGATAATGTTAAAATAACTTTAATCAAGATGCAGCTTAGATGTGAGCTTCTCAAGAGCTCCTCAATGAAGTCAGGACCACCATTTCTCCCTCATTTCTTTTTTCTCTCTATTACCGTAAGAGTTCTTGGGTGGTACAAACAGTTAATGCGCCCAACTGCTAACCAAAAGGTTGTGGTTTGAGTCCACCGAGAGGTGGATCAGAAGAAAGTTCTAGTAATCTATTTCAGAAAAATCAGCTAATGAAAACTCTGTGGAGCACAGTTACTCTGACACACATAGGGTCTCCATGAGTCAGAATCAACTTGGTAGCATCTGGTGACTTGTATTGAGTATAAATCATACTTCAAAAATATGAACACAAAGAAAACAAAAGACACAAGGAAAATATTAGTTCAAAGGACTAATGAATCACTTGAACCACAGCCTCCACCAGTCTGAGCCAAAAAGAATTAGATGGTGCCTGGCTACCACCACCGACAGGAATAACAATAGAGGGTCCCAGACAGAGTAGAGAAGAATGTAAAACAAAATTCAAATACACACAAAAAACAGAGTGGAGAAGAATGTAGAACAAAATTCAAATACACACAAAAAGCATCAGACTTACTGGTCTAATGAGACAGGAGGAACCTCCAAGACTGTGGACCCTGGACACCCTGCTAACTCAGAACAGAAGCCACTCCTGAAGTCCATCTTTCAGCCAAAGATTAGTCAGGCCTATAAAACAAACAATAACACACTTGAGGAATGTTCTTCTTAGTTCAGTCAAGTATAGAAGACCAAATGGGCAACACCTGCCCAAAAGCAAAGACTAGAAGGCAAGCAGGGACAGGAAAACTGGACAAATGGACATGAGGAACCGGGGGTGGAAAGGGAAAGGGAAAATTACTAATTTGCACTATAAACTTTTCCCTAAAGCACATTAAAATATAAATACATATATATGAGCACAAAACATGAAGCACTTGTTTTCCTTTTATCTCACAGTATTACCCAATGCCTACTGCCCAACGACTGCAACAGTCTTTGAAGGGCTCAGAGATTATACACAGAGAAGATATTTGTGTAAGCCCTTCAGGTCATCCTTCTGTCATCCCAATCCCTACTAAATGGTTCACTATGTGCATCTTCCTTTCAAGCAGCCCCCATTTAAGGACCATGTTTGAGCAGCATACAAGCTCTGTGTTCTGTGGAAGTTTCTAGTTCACCTTTCTGGGATTACCCAACAGCTATTCTTCTGCCACTGTTCATGGGTTCCTATCACTCATGACACCCCTCAAAACTGTCAGTATAGTGTTGGCTTCAGGGATCTCTTCCCTTCTTATTTCACCTGGCTGTCTCACCTGCCTCTCACATCATAGTCAGTGACTTGGGCTAATGGGAAAAAGGCTAATTGAGGTGGGAAGGGTTGGAGGTTGAATGGAGGGAAGCTCTTTAGTGCAGTGGTACATGAAACTTATATTAACTGAACAAATTCCTGCCAAACTGCAACTGTGATGGAAGCTAAGAAGGAGCAGTTCGCAGTGACTTGGGGGAGTTCAGGAAGACTTCCTGACAGACTACCAGTCAACGGAGACTTGAAGTATAAGTTAAGAAGGTCCAGAATGAGGGTGCTGAGTGTCCCATGGGGAAGAAAAAGTCTGTGCAATGAAACAAAGTGGGAAGGGACGTAGAGCACATGAATTACTGACATATAATAAATGCTCAATAAATGGTCATTTTTATAATAACAGCTATTATTATTATTATTCAGAGCAATTGCCCAAATAGGGTAATTTCCCAGTTCAGAACAGAAACAGCTGGAAAAGTTAAGACACGCAAAAGGCTGGAAACACAGAAAAGACATCAGATAGAGGAAACAGAAAGATAGAGGAGCAAAGTATGAAGGCAAGCCTGGCATTTTCATCTAGCTAGGTAACTAGGCATGCAAAGTTGTCCCTGGGAGGGCTGAGTTTGTGAAAGAACATTAAGGAAAGGTGGTACTCACAGGATAAGCTACATTCTCACTCTTTTATGATACAACCACCACCTACACCCGAACGTCAAAGACTTTCTGTATTTGTTGGAAGGAAGCTATCCATGTTTCTCAATAGTGTAAGTGGAAGCTGAATCAAACAGATGCTATTATTTTATTTTTTTTTGCTAATCAAATGTAGAAGTTTGGATGGATCAGTCTCCATTCAGTGATAGACCAAGCTGGAATATTTTAATTTTCTCTAATAGATGCTGTCAACTTCCTTTTTCTGTCTTTTTCTCTCATAACTCCCAGCCACACTCACCACACCAGGGGAAAGTGGAAAGAAAACATTGCCAATCAATGGGGCCTCAGTCCATTAAAAGAGAAAACACAGTGAGATGCTGTAACTAGTAGCATAATCTGGTTATTACAACTTTAGTCTCCTTCTAGAAGACATTTGGTTACATTCAGGTACCCTGTTCCCTCTCTTCCACTCCGCTGTCTGTTCCTTTTCCCACAAACTCCTGCTCACCTTCCTAGCAGTACTGCTTGCAACAGAGAGAAAAGTAAACTTTTAAGGGGAATGACAGCTCTTCTGATGGAGATTTAACTCTTGCTTTCTAATTAGCTTTCTTGAAGTCTATGCTTAACCATAAAATGTACAATTTGAACTTCTCAAGCTACTGAAGAAGGTGACAATCTAAATATGAAAATAATCAGAAATGGCAGTCGTTGCTCTCAAAAAAGTATTCTTTTCATTGCAGAATTCCCAATCAATTAGACAAATTTTGCCATGAGAATCCATCTTGCCTGCCAATGGCCTGCAAGCATCCTAAATGCTATCTCAAAATAAAACCAGCCCCTAGGGTCTAGGAAAAGATCAACATTTTCATAGTACATAGCATGGTGTGTGTTTGCTCAAGATTTTTATCTTGTTAATTAAATATTTTTCAGTCCCTGTCTCAGAAATTGGAAAACACAATTGATAAGCTGCTGTGGTGTAGTGAATTACTTAATATGACCCTTCTAGCTTTTGTAACTTCCACCAAATGACTGGGTGGGACTATGCAAATGAGGTGCTTGTGGCCCACCAAGGGGACCAGACAGCTTGCTAATAATGCAAGTAAGGTTCATGGCACCCTTGTGGGGATGGGGCCATGCAAATAAGGTTTATGGAAATGGAACTCTAATAAAGGGATTGGTCTGTATTGCCATCCCACTAGGCTTAAAATGAGCCATTCCAGAGGAGGGCATGGAGAACTCACTGCCACCAAGAAGCAGAGATGGGAGCAGAGCTCGTCCTTTGGACCTGGGGTCCCTGAACTGGAAACCTCCTAGATCCAGGAGATAGAGAGAGGGAGTTGTAACGAGAAGACAGTGAGACATGGTGGTGCAAGACGGCAGGAACCAGGAGACCCGTGTGACATGCTATGATGGGGCTTGCTGACCCATGGAGCTAAGAGTTGTAACACTTGCCCATAAAGGCTCCCAGCAGGGCTTGGTGGCAGAGGGCAAGAAGAAGTCCTGATGGAGAAACTGTGTCCTGAGTTGCTCCTGTTATTTCCAAGCTGATCCCAATCCTGAGTTATTCCCTGTTACTTCCCTAATAAACCGCATAATCGTTGAGTATTGACTGTGAGTTCTGTGTGAACATTATAATGAATTATCAAACCCAGAAGAGAAGTAGAGACAGCATGGAAGGGATAGTTGTTGTCAGTATTGGTAAAATGGTTGGAGAGGGAGGAGGCATGTCTGACCTCCGCCTCATAGGAATCAGCTTTGGTCTGTTGATCTTGATTCTTCTCCCCTCTTGGGAAGTAAGAGGAGGTTAGACATCACCCCCACACCATTTTTACAGCTGCATTCTATGTGTCACCAAAGTACATAGTATCCTAAGCTTGTCTATGAAATGGAAACTAAAGATCATGAAATTTTACTGCAGCTAGTATCAGATAATTTTCAAGGATATTCTTTGAGAACCCAAACAATAGACCAAAAGGCCATAGAATGTGTTAATTTTATTAAACAAAAAAAATTGTATCACATCTCCTAAAAGTGATTTTATAGTGTCACACCCCTCACTGATAATAGCACATGGGTGGATTTTTTAAAATATATTTTAAGCAAAAGGGTAGTGGCCCCTGATTTTATCTGGGATGCATTCAACACTAGGCTGAATAAGCCCTCTCCTTTGTCATGTCACCAATGTCCGCCCCAAGAATGATGCCAAAAGAAGTCAAAGGTTACTCCCAATGTCCTGGAATTTCTCAAAAATGTTTTACAGAGCCACACTTTGAAGAGCTGAAGTTTTTTGGAAAGTGGTTGGCATGCTTCTTACTGAATGAAAACAGAGTCTATCTGCAAATTAAAATTGAAATCAAAATGGAAACCTTTATGGGATTTCAGCAAAACCAGGAAGTTGGATCAAAGGCACAGAAATTTGTGAATGTATCACTAAAAATAAATAAATAAATAAAGTAATCTGCATGACAATTTAAAATAAATAATTTGTACATGTGATTCTCCCGAGTGATAAATATTAGTCACAAAATCATACATTTAAATTCTAAACTCAATCCAAGACAGCAGAATTGTGTCTTGAAATATTATTAATTAGTGTGTTTAAAACTTGTAACTTATTCACTTCATAATGCGTGACATTTCACCAAAGACAATATTCAAGTGGCCAACAAACACATGAAAAGATGCTCATTATCACTAGACATTAGAGAGATCAAAACTATAATGATACAGCACCTCACCCCTGCTATTAATGACAATGATCAAAAAAAAAAAAAAAAACAGAAAGTAATACATGTTGGCAAGGATGTGGGGAGATTGGGACACTTATGCACTGCTGGTGGGAATATAAAATGGTTCAACCATTGTGGAAAATAGTATGACAATTCCTTTAAAAAATTAGAAATAGAACCACCATAAAACCCAGCAACTCTACTCCTAGGTATAGACCTTGTTGTTTCATTGTGTACCATCAAGTCACACACTATAGGATAGAGTAGAACTGCCTTATAGGGTTTCCAAGGCTGTAATCTTTACTCAGTTCTTTCAGCCTGAGAAATGCAGAGTCTGTTGTCCCTTTTGGTTTTCTGTCTCCAGGTCTTTGCACATTTCATTATAATACATTACTTTGCCTTCTCCAGTCACCCTTTGAAATCTGTTCAGCTCTTTTACTTCATCATTTCTTCCTTTTGCTTTAGCTACTCTACATACAAGAGAAACTTTCAGAGTCTCTTCTGACATCCATTTTGGTCTTTTCTTTCTTTCCTGTCTTTTTATGACCTCTTGCTTTCTTCACGTATGCTGTCCTTGATGTCATTCTACAACTCATCTGGTCCTCGGTCATTAGTGTTCAATGCATCAGATTTATTCCTGAGATGGTCTCTAAATTGAGGTGGGATATACTCAAGGTCATACTTCAGCTCTCATGGACTGGTTCTAATTTTCTTCAACTTCACCTTGAACTTGCATATGAGCAATTGATGATCTGTTAGGCAGTTGACCACTGGCCTTGTTCTGACTGATGATATTGAGCTTTTCCATTGTCTCTTTCCAAAAAAATTCAAGCCCTGAGTTTCATTATTGAAGGATTCTATGGGGAAATACTAAATGATTCAGGAAGCATCAAAAGAAGATGGAAGGAATATACAGCGTCCGTGTACCAAAAAGAATTGGTCAAAGTTCAACCATTTCAGGAGGTAGCATATGATCAAGAACCCATGGTACTGAAGGAAGAGGTCTAAGCTGCACTGAAGGCACTGGTGAAAAACAAGCCTTCAGGAACTGACAGAATACCATTTGAGATGTCTCAAAAAGTGGATGCAGCCCTGGAAGGTCTCACTCATCTATGCCAAGAAATTTGGAAGACAGCTACCTGGTCAACCAACTGGAGGAGATCCATATTTGTACCCTTTCCAAAAAAGTGATCCCACAGAACACAGAAATTATTGAACAATATCATTAATGTCATACAAGTAAAATTTTACTGAATATCATTCAAAAGCAGTTTCAGCAGTACATCAATGGGGAATTACCAGAAATTCAAGCTGGATTCAGAAGAGGACATGGAACGAGGAATATCATTGCTGATGTCGGATGGATCTTGGCTGAAAGCAGAAAATACCAGAAGGAGGTTTACCTGTGTTTTATTGACTATGCAAAGGCATTTGACTGTTTGGATCATAACAAATTATGGATACCATTGCGAAGAATGGGAATTCCAGAACATTTAACTGTGCTAATGAGGAACCTTACTTAGATTTATAGGCAGTCATTCAAACAGAATGAGGGGATGCTGCATGGTTTAGAGTCAAGAAAGGTGTGCCTCAGGGTTGTATCCTTTCACCATACTTATTCAATCTGTATGCTGAGCAAATAATTCAGCAAGCTGGACTATATGAAGAAGAACATGGCATCAGGATTAGAGGAAGACTGGTTAATAACCTGCGCTATGCAAATGACACAATCTTGCTTGCTGAAAGTGAAGAGGACTTGAAGCACTTACTGATGAAGATCAAAGACTACAATCTTCAGTATGGATTACACCTCAACATAAAGAAAACAAAAATCTGCACAACTGGACCAATATGCAACATCATGATAAAAGAAGAAAATATTCAGGTTCTCAAGGATTTCATTTTACTGGGATCCACAATCAACGCCCATGGAAGCAGCAGTGAAGAAATCAAACAACACATTGCA
>NW_004444040.1:6258956-6277957 GCF_000243295.1 Trichechus manatus latirostris
GCAAGATGTCACTTTAAGGACTAAGATACACCTGATCCAAGCCATAATGTTTTCAATTACCTCATATGCATGTGAAAGCTGAGCAATGAATAAGGAAGACTGAAGAAGAATTGATGCCTTTTCCTATTCATAGAGATCCTACGTACAACAGAACTAAACACTGCGTGGTCCTGCTCCATCCTCACATTCGATGTTATGCTTGAGCCTGTTGTTCCAGCCACTGTTTCTATCCATCTTGACCAGGGTCTTCCTCTTTTTCATCAAGCCTCTCCTTTACCAAGAATGATGTCCTTCTCCAGGGACTGGTCCCTGATGATGACTTGTCAAACATATGTGAGACGAAGTCTTGCCATCCTTACTTCTAATGAGCGTTCTGGCTATACTTCTTCCAAGATAGATTTGTTCATTCTTCTGACAGTTCATGGTATAGTCAATATTCTTCACCAATACCATAATTTGTTATATACCCTAGGGACCTAAAAGTCATGACACAAACAGACATATGTACACCAATGTTCATTGTAGAATTATTCACAACAGCCAAAAGGTGGAAACAACCCAAATGCCCATTAACAGATGAAGAGATAAACAAAATGTGGTGCATAAATACGATGAAATATTACTCAGCCTTAAAGAAAAATGAAGTTCTGATACATGCTACAACATGGATGAATCTCAAAGACATTATGCTAGGTGAAATCAGTCGATCACAAAAGGACAAATATTATATGGTCTCACTTACATGAAATAATAAGAATAGGTAATTATGGAGACAAACGGTTATTAGTGGTTACCAGTAGTGGGAGGGGACAGGGAAAGGGGTAATTATTCTCTGGGAAGTAGTGAATTTTTGTCTATGGTGATGGGAAAATTGCCATTGACTAAAGGTAATAGTTATGCAGCTTGACTAATGTAGTGGTCATCACTAGGCTGTACACCAGAACAAAAGGGCAAAATTGCAAATAAAGTGTTTTCTTTACAACTATGACATCAGCCAAAAATAAAAAAAAAAAAAAGGCTACACTTGTTCATACTACTTAGGTACAACTAAACACCTAATGGGACTACTTTTCTTGGTTTGAAGGTTTAGGGTCATGGCTTCATGGGTCTATCCAGTCAATTAGCCTAACATTATTTTTAGAGTTTCTCTTCTACCTCCTAGTTTGGTGAGTAGTGCCTTGGGTCTTAAGTTTTTGAAGGCCACTCAAGATATAAAAATTGGTCTCTATTTGCCTGAAGCAGCAGAGAAAGAAGGAGACCCCAGAATTGGAAAAGGAAATAGACTGCAGGTATAATTGCCTCCATGAACAACTATCTCCTTCGTCATGAGACCAGAAGAAATGGATGGTGCCGGGATACCATTGCTGAATGTTTTCATCAAGGACCCAATAGATGGATCCTGATAAAAAGGGGGGAAATTGTGGAATAGAACTTCAAATTCATACGGAAAGCAGACTTAGTGGATCCACTGAGATTGATGGAAACCCCAAATCCTATTGCCTGGAAATAGTCTCTAAACTTTGAACCACAACTATCCCATGAAGCCATCATTAAAAAACAGTTTAGCTCAATTAATATAGAATGATTTCCTTGAACATTGCACTCTTATAAAGAATCATTTATATAAGTTCAAATTGACAACTGTTAATCTAAAGCACAGATGAGAACTTTAGAGGGCAGAGAGTCTACTACTAATGGTAATGGAACAATATGGGTAGAAATAATGAGAATGGTGACAAGAAGTGAGGTATGTAACCAACATCATTGAACTGTGCATGTAGAAATTGTTGAATGGATATATATTTGGTTGTGCATGCTGCCATCAAAAGTAGATAAATGAATAAAAACATACAATAAGATTTTTTCCCTCCCCAAGTACCAATAGAGTCCCTTTGAAAAATACTGCACTATGTGAAGAAAATCAGGGTTACATTAACAAAGGCAGAATGGTGGAGGAGCATAATTAAGGGAGTGGGATGGAGGGAGGGAGAGGCCTATTGGTAGGCTATCAGCAGTGTCTACCATAGGTTATAGAAATCTTCCAGAACCAAAAGAGAAATAGAACACAGTACTGGACCAGCTGAAGATAAATGTCCTATTGATTTCTGGTTAGGGCATGATCCTTGTTTGCCCCCCACCTCCACTTCTCACCTAGAGGAATAAAATTAAGCACTGTTACGTGGAGAGTGAGATTAATTGTTATATTTGGCCACCAAGTGCCATTATCAATTACCCTTCTTATACACAATATTTGGTATATAATTTTTAGGTCACCCTGATGATTACACCTTCGTGTACTTTCCATTACATGATTGTTATGATAGGCAGGGCTGGGTTAAAATTCTTCTACTACTAGAGTGTTATATACTATTGCTGTTGTTAGGTGCAGTCGAGTAGGTTCCAACCCATAGCGACCTTATGTGCAACAGAACAAAACACTGCCCAGTCCTGCGCCATCCTCATAATCATTGCTATGGTTGAGCCCACTGTTGCAGCCACTGTGTCAATCCATCTCATTGAGAGTCTTCTTTTTTGCTGACCCTCTACTTTACCAAGTATGATGTCCTTCTCCAGAAACTGATCCCTCCTGATAACATGTCCAAAGTACATAAGACAAAGTCTTGACATTCTCTCTGCTAACGAACATTCTGGCTATACTTCTTCCAAGACAGATTTGTTCATTCTTCCAGTAGTCCATGGTATAGTCAACAGTTTTTTGCCAACACTGTTATTCAAAGGCCAGGCACTTCTCCCCAGTCTGTATTAGTCTGGAAGCTTCACCAAAACCTGTCCACCATGGGTCACCCTGATAGCATTTGAAATACCTGTGGCATAGCTTCCAGCATCATAGCAACATGCAAGCCACCACAGTACAACAAGCTGACAGATGAATAGAGGATTATATATTATAATAATTAACAAAATAGTGTCTGGAATCCTAGTATCAGAGTTCAGATCCCTACCTGTGTAATTTTGAACAAATTCCTTATCACCAGAGCCTCAGTAACTTCATCTATATTTAATTGAAAGTAATAAAAAGTCATTAAAAGTATGAATGCTGAAGCAAAATGCATGATTTTAATGCTCAGTTTCCTACTTATATGCTATGTGACCTAAGAAATTACACAAATTCTCTCTTCATGAGTCTCCTCATCTAGTAAATGGCAGTATAATAGCACCTAGTTCCAACAGTTATTTCTGAGTAGAATATTGTGTGTAGACTAAATTATATACTGTGCAAAATTGCCTTCCAAAAGACTGTAAAAAGTTTTCACTATCCCTGAATAGTATTACTTTTATTTGTTACAATAGGAAAGCAATGGAATTTTATTTTTGTGAATAACCCTAACTATGTGAACTTTTTTATATGTTTAATGCCATTTTAACTTCTATTCAAATTACTTGTGTTTTCATTTATTGTTTAACTTATTCCTTGTTATTTTTAGAAGCTCATTATGTATTAAGAGCAGTTACTCTGTCTGATTCATTCATTCAACAATATTTACTGAGCATCCACTATATCCTAGTAATAATTCTAGATACTAGCAATGCAGCTGTGAACAAAATAGAACAATACCCCTGCCTTATGGGTCAAGAACAACAATAAACAGTAAGTGCATGCTTTGAAGAAAAATAAGAAAGGAGAATAGAGTGCTGGAGTTAGGGACAGGATTGCAGTTTAAACTAAGGTGGTCAGAGTAAGCATCACTGAAGAGGTGACATGTGAGCAAAGACCTTAAGGAGGTAAGGGGAAGAAGCATCCAGATCACTGAGGAAAGAACATTTCAGGTAGAGCAACTAGCCAATATAAATAAGATATAAACTTGCCTGGAATGTGTCAGGGGAAATAGCAAGCCAGTAAGGTACTCTGGTGGAAAAATGGTTAAGCACTTGGCTGCTAACAAAAGGATCAGTACTTGGGACACACCCAGAGACTCTGCAGGAGAAAAGTCCTGGCAATCTGCTCCTCATTAAGATTATAGTCTTGAAAGCCCTATGGGGCACTTCTACTCTGTTATATATGGTTGCTATGAGTTGGAATCGACTCAATGGCACACAACAACAACAACAAGCTAGTGGTGCAAGTAATAGAAAAAGGGGACAGAAAAGAAAGGAGGAGCATATGGTTAGTACTTCTATCACATTGTAAGACCTTCGGCTTTTATTTTGAGTAGGATGAGAAGCCATTGGAGGGTTCGTGGCAGAGTAACATAATCTGACTTTATTTTTCTGTATTGGGCATGGACTGCTGGTCAAGGATGGAAGCAATGAGACAAGTTAAGAGATTATTATACTTCAGGCAAGAGACTATGGTGTCTGAGGCTATGGTGGTAGCAGTGACAATAGTAAAATGTAGTAGACTATAGTTAGATAGAGCTAACAGAATGTATTGACAAATGGGATATAAATCTGTTACTGCTGAGTCGATTCCAATTCTTAGCAATCCTAAGGGACAGAGTAGAACTGCCCCATAGGCTTTCCAAGGAGTGACTGGTGGATTTGAACTGCCAACCTTTTGGTTAGCAGTCAAGCTCTTAACCACTTCACCACCAGGGCTCCAGATTGGATATAGGGTGTGAAAAACAGAAAAGTCAAGGATGACTACAAGTTTTTAGCCCTCAAAATTTGGAAACATAGAGTTTGCATTTACTCTGATGATAAAGAATATGGGAGGAATGGATTTCCAGGGTTGGAGGTGTATAAGGAGTTTAGGTTTGCACTTGGTAATTTTAAGGTGCTTATTATCTAGAGACATGATGTGTGGGCAGTTGGATATAAGAAGCAAGAGTTCAGGGGAAAGGGCCAAGCTTCAGACACACATGTTGGAGTTAACTAATAGATGACACCTGGGCCAAGAGACTGGATAAGACCCCCAAGAAAGTGGGCATAGATAAAGAAGAGGTCTTGATTACTGAGGCTTGAATAATTCAAGGTTAAAAGTTCAAGGAGATAATGAATAACAAGCAAAGGAGATGGAGAAGTAGAAGCTAGTGAGTTAGGAGAAAACCCAGGAGAAAATGGTGACATGGAAGCCAAGTTAAGAATGCGTTTCAAGAGAGGTAGAGCAAAATGGCAAAGTGAATGGAGGCTCCCATTTACTCGCCCAACAACTAACCCACTGTACCAGAATAAAAACAGATCACAGAACTCCAGACTGCAGTTTAGGTGTCAGAGAGTTGAGTGAGTCCAGAAGCAGGAAAGAGGAGGAGCAGGGATGGCACAGAAGCTGGGAGAAACTACCCGCTAACATCTACCTGCTAACATTGGGAGCACTTGCTGATTGCAGCTGTTTTGGGACAGGGCTGGGCAGCACTCCAAACAGACAACACAGAAAAGGACCTAATCTGAAGAGACTGTTGCGCAATTTTTTTAAGGTGGCACAAACTGGCCATGGGAGTACACAGACTGCAAGTTTGAGAGGGGGTGAAGGGAGACTGTGGTGCTGCGAGAGAGTGCTGTTGGATCTCACTGAGGCCCAAAATGGATGGGCACTAGGACCTGAAGGAACAGCAAGGGCAGCAGGGTGAGGAAAATACTTTAGACTGACTGAGTGACACCGAGAAAAACTGCCTACAGCGGGACACCCTGAGAGAGCCTGTGCACCCACAAGCAAAAGGCATAGAGTGTCTCCCATCTTCATCACAGGAAAGTTGAGACCAACCACTTATGTCAGTCTGTGACCAGCTAAAGAGCTAACTCCCCACCTCACACCCCATCCTCCCTCCACCCCACCCCCCATGCATGGATATTGAATTACAGAGCTCAAGCATCCAGAAATCCTGAATCAGCACTGAAAAAAACCTAAGGGTAAGAGTGCCCTCTAGTGGTTCTCAGGAGAAGATATCAAGCCCGCTGCCACTGGGTGGTTTCTGATTTGTAGCAACCCTGTGGGGCTGAGTGATGCTGCCCTGTGGGGTTCCCAGGGCTATGAGTCTTTGCAGACGCAGGCTGCATGTCTTTGTCCTGGCCTTTCATATTCTAGCCAGATGCTTGGCCCCTGTGCCATCAGGGTATCCAATCAGTAAATTTTCCCACAAAAACCAGATTACACTATTTAAAGTAAAGAAGAAAAAAAAAGAAAGAAAACAAAATGGCCCACGTTCAACAAAAAATAGTAAACCACACAAAATCATAAGAGAATAAGGACAAGTGAAAAGCAAAACATGAAGAAGAGGAAATTTCTCCTCTGGAGGCCAGAATAATGCAAAGAATTGATAACTTTCAGACTATGGTGCTAAATGTGTTTAAAGAAAGCAAAAAGCACACAGAAAACAAACTAACAGCAATCAGGAAACAAATGGAAGAACAAAATGAGAGACTCAACATGGAAACTGAAAACATCAAAAAAAAAAAAACAAATAGAACTACTAGGACTTAAGAATTGAAAACAACTGAATTAGAAAAAGCAAGGAAACACTCAACAATAGTCAAACATACAGAAGACAGAATAAATGAACTAGAAGAAAAAATAACTGAACTTATCAAGTATCAAGAGAAAAGAACAAAGAAAAGCAAACAAAATCAATAGAAAGAATCAACAAATCAGAAGTTGGCTCTTTGAAAGGATCAAGAAAATAGACAAACCTCAGGCTAGATTGACAAAATAAAAAAAACAGAAGAGGCTAATATCCAAATTAAGAAAGGAAATTGGTGACATTACAACTGATCCAACAGAGATAAGGAAGATCATAACAGATTACTAAGAAAATAGCACTCCAATAAATTTGAAAACCTAGATAAAATGGATGAATTCCTAGAAACACATTACCTACCCAAACTAACACAAACAAGAGGAAAATTTAAACAAGGCCATGACAAAAGAAGAGACTGAAGATGTCTTAAAAACAAACAAACACAAAAACCTGCCAACAAAAAAAACAAACAAGAAAAAAGGCCAGGACCAGACAACTACCCTGGAGAATTCTACCAAACGTTCAGAAAACAGTCGACACCAATCTTAATCTCTTCAAAACATAAAAGAGGAAGGAACACTATCAAACTCTTTCTATGAAGCCAGCATCACCCTGATACTTAAATCAGGAAAAGATACAATGAAAAAAGAAAATTACAGACCAATATCCATTATGAACATAGATGCAAAAGTTTTCATCAAAATTCTAGCCAACAGACTTCAGCAATATATCAAAAAAACATACACCATAATCAAGTGGAATTCATACCAGAATTATAACGAGGGTTCAACATTAGAAAAACCAATCAATGTAACCCACTAAGTAAATAATACAAAGGAAAAGAACCACATTATCATACCAACTGATGCAGAAAAGGCATTCAATAAAATTCAACACCCTTTCCTGATACAAACTCTCAGCAAAATAGGAATAGATGGATGTGAAATTTCTGAACATAATTAAGGGTATATATGCAAAACTGACAGCCAACATTGCACTCAGTGGAGAACAGCTGAGAGCCTTCTCTTTGAGAACAGGAACGAGACAAGGATGCCCATTATCACTACTCTTATTCAACATCATACTGGAAGTCCTAGCCAGAGCAATAAGACAAGAAAGAGAAATAAAAAGTATTCAAATTGGAAAGGAAGAAGTAAAACTATCTCTATTTGTAGATGACATGATCCTATACATAGAAGACACTCAAGATTCCACAAGAAAACCGCTGGAACTAATAGAAGAATTTAGCAATCTTGCAGGGCACAAGATAAACACACAAAAATCAGTTGGGTTCTTCTACACTAACAAAGACAACTCTGAAAAAGAAATCAAGAAAACAATACCATTTACAATAGCCCCCAAATTGATAAAATACCTAGGAATTAACCTAACTAGGGACATAAAAGACTTATACAATGAAAATTATAAAACACTACTAGAAGAGACTAAGAGAGGCCTACAAAAAATGAAAGACACTCCATGCTCATGGATCGGAATACTTAATATAGTGAAAATGTCAATTGTACCTGAAGTGATCTACAGATACAACACAATCACGATACAAATTCCAACAACATTCTTTACTGAAATGGAAAAACTAATGATCAGCTTCATATGGAAAGGAAAGAAACCTCAAATAACCAAAGCAATATTGAAGAAAAAGAACAAAGCAGAAGGCCACATATTCCCCAATATCAAAATATATTACACAGCTACTGAAATCAAAACAGCCTGGTATTAGTTCAACGATAGACACATAGACCAGTGGAATAGAATTGGGAAGTCAGAATTAAACCCAGTCATCTATGGACAATTGATTTTCGACAAGGGGTCAAAGTCCATTCAGTGGGGCAGAAACAGTCTCCTTAATAAATGATGCCGGCAAAACTGGATATTCAACTGCAGAAAAATGGAATAGGACCAGTACTTCACACCATACAAAAAAACTAACCCAAAATAGATCAAAAACATAATGTTAAACCTAAAATGATAAAATTCCTAGAAGACAACATACGGAGAAAACTATAGGACCTAATCTTTTATAAAAATAGGATTATAAACATTACAACAAATGCATGAATAGAAGAAAGCAAAATAGATAAATGGGAACATAGAAATTAAAAACTTATGCCCATCAAAAGATTTTACTAAAAGAGTAGACAACTTACAGATTGGGAAAAAAATCTTTGGAAACAACTTATCTGATAAGGATTTAATCTCTAAAATCTATAGAAAACTACAACAACTCAACAACAAAAAGACAAACAACCCAGTCACAAAATGGGCCAAGGACATGAACAGAACCTTCACCAAAGAGGACATGCAAGCAGCCAACAAGCATGAAAAGATGTTCATGATCGTTAGCCATTGGAGAGATGTAAATCAAAACTACTGTGAGATACCATCTTACCGTTGGCTAAAATGGCTCTGATAAAAATAAAAAATAAAAATAAAAGATTAAAAACATATGTTGGAGAAGATGTGGGGAGATTGGAACCCTTATCCACTGCTGGTGGGACTGTAAAATGATATAATTACTATGGAAAATGGTATGGCACTTTGTCAGAAAACTAGAAATAGAACTACTCTACGATCCAGTAATCCCACTCCTAGGTAGGTACCCTAAACCAAAACTTGTTGCGGTCCAGTTGATTACAACCGATAGGCTTTATACTGTAGGGACTAATTATTTTTGGTTATAGGAAAAGTGGTCCAAATGTGGAAGTAGTGAGCACAGCACAACCAAAGTAAAAACAAGTGTTTGAGCACACATGGATGGGTATAGGCATATTGGTATATGGGTAGGTACAAATGTGTACGTAGGTGATAATAGATAAAAGTATCTATTCCCAAACCCACTGCAGTCAAGTTGATTCCAACTCATAGCAACCCTATAGAATGGAGTAGAACTGCCCCAGATGGTTTCCAAGCTTGTAAATCTTTATGGAAGCAGACTGCCACATCTTTCTCCCATGGAGTGGGTAGTGGGTTTGGTTAGCAGCCAAGCGCTTTAACCACTGCACCACCAGGGCTCCTGAAATAGCTCTACCAAAAAAAAAAAAAAAAACGAAATCCTTGGCTGTCGAGTCAATTCCGACGGGACAGAGTAGACCTGCCTCATAGGGTTTCCAAGGAACAACTGGTGGATTCGAACTGCTGACCTTTTGGTTACCAGTCTGAGCTCTAATCACTATACAACCAGGGCCCTGAAGTATCTGTATGTATGTGTAAATACAAACATGTGGGTACAGGCACATACACCCATTGAAAACACAAATACGGATACTCTTCAGACATAACCAAATATCTTCCAACATTTGTTTTCTGGGTTTGAAAGCTTAGGACCATAGTTTCATGGGACAACTCAGTCAATTGACATAACAAAAATCATGATTGCATCCTAGTGAAGTGAGTAGCATCTGGGGTTTTAAAACCTTGGGAGCGGCCATTTGATACACAACAGCAGATCTCTAATCACCGGGAGCAAAAGAGTAAGAAGGTAACCAAAAGCTTAGAGAAGAAACAACTCTACATGAGCCAATTCCTCATCTACCCTGAGACCAGAAGAACTAGATGTTGCCCAGCTGCCATCACTGACTGTTCTAACCAGGGTTGCAATAGTTAGTCCCAGATAGAGTGGGAGAAAAATATGGAGCAAAACTCAAATTCTTTTTTTTTTTTCTTTAATTTTTTTTTTTATTGTACTTCAGGTGAAGGTTTACAGAACAAATAGTTTCTCATTACACAATAAGTACGCATATTGTTTTATGACATTGGTTAACAACCCCACAACATGTCAACACTCTCCCTTCTCGACCTTGGAGGACCTTTTTTCTTTTTTGATGAAAATATACATAACCAAAGATAAACCATTTCAAAAATTTCTACATGTACAATTCAGCAACATTGATTACGTTCTTCCAGTTATGCTGCTATTCTCACTATCCTTTTCCAAGTTATTCCATCACCATTATCTTCAACTCACTGTCCCCTAGGCTTCCCAGAAAACATTTTGAGTTGCTGTTGTCAATTTGATCTCACATAGATAATTCTTTTCTTTTTTTTTTTTGTACTTCAGATGAAAGTTTATGGAACAAACTAGTTTCTCATTAAACAGTAGACATATTGCCCTACAACAATGGTTAACAATCCCACGACAGTCAACTCTGTCCTTTTTCAACCTCGAGTTCCCTATCACCAGCTTTCCTGTCCCCTCCTACCTTCTAGTCCTTGTGCCTGGACTGCTGTGCCTCATTAGCCCCATTTTGTTTTATGGGGCTGTCCAATCCCTGGCTGAACGGTGAACCACGGGAGTGACTTCACCACTGAGCTAAAAGGGTGTCTGGGAGCCATACTCTCGGGGTTTCTCCAGTCTCTGTCAGGCCAGTAAATCTGATCTTTTTGTGTGTTAGTATTTTATCATACATCCTTCTCCAGCTCTATCCAGCACCCTCTGTTGTGACTCCGGTCAGAACAGTCAGTGGTGGCAGCTGGGCACCATCTAGCCGTACTGGACTCAGTCTGATGGAGGCCTTGGTAGCCATGGTCCATTAGTCCTTTGGACTAACCTTTTCCTTTTATCCTGTTCTCTTCATTCTTAGAGCTTCCATGACCTTTCCTTGTACAAGATATACTGGCTTCCCCAGTATTGTGTACTGTCTTACCCTTCACCAAAGTTACCACTTACCTGTTGTCTATTTAGTATTCCCCCCCCCACCCCTCCCATCCCTTGTAACCAACAAAGATTGTTACTTTTTATGTGTAAACTTTTTCATGAGTTTTTACAGTAGAGGTCTCATACAATATCTGTCCTTTTGTGATTGACTTCTTTCACTCAGCATAATGTCCTCCAGTTTCATCCATGTCATGAGATGCTTCACAGATTCATCTTTGTTCTTTCTCATTGCATAGTACTCCATTGTGTGTATATACCATAGTTTGTTTATCCATTCATCTGTTGATGGGCATCTAGGTTGTTTCCATCTTTTTCCTACTGTGAACAATGCTGCAATGAACATGGGTGTGCATATGTCTATTCATGTGATGGCTCTTATTTCTCTAGGATACATTCCTAGGAGTGGGATTGCTGGATCACATGGTATTTCTATTTCTAGCTTTCTAAGGAAGTGCCATATCATTTTCCAAAATGGTTGTATCATTGTGTATTTCCACCAGCAGTGCATAAGAGTTCCAATCTCCCCGCAGCCTCTCCAACATTTGTTATTTCCAGTGTTTTTGATTTGTGCCTAATGCGGGGGTGAGATGGTATCTCCTTGGGGTTTTAATTTACATTTCTCTAATGGCTAGTGATCGCGAGCATTTCCTCATGTGTCTGTTGGCCGCTTGAATGTCTTCTTTGGTGAAGTGTCTGTTCATTTTCTTTGCCCATTCTTTAATTGGCTTACTTGTCTTTTTGTTGTAGAGGTGTTGGATTTTCTTGTAGATTATAGAGATTAGACCTTTGTCTGACTTGTAATGTCCAAAAATTTTTTCCCAGACTGTAGGTTCTCTTTTTACTCTTTTGGTGAAGTCTTTTGATGAGCATAGGTGTTTGATTTTTAACATCCCAGTCATATAGCTTCTCTTCTGGAGTTTATGTGTTGTTGGTTATGGTTTGTATCCTGTTAATGCCGTGTATTAGGGCCTCTAGCCTTGAATCTATTTTTTTCTTCTATGAACTTTATCGTTTTTGGCTTTATATTTAGGTCTTTGAACCATTTTGAATTAGTTTTTGTATATGGTATGAGGTAAGGGTCCTGTTTCATTTTTTTGCAGATGGACATCCAGTTTTGCCAGCACCATTTGGTAAAAAGACTGCCTTTTCCCCCATTTGATGGACTTTGGGCCCTTGTCGAAGATCAGGTGACCATAGGTGGATGGATTTACATCTGGGTTCTCAATTCTGTTCCATTGGTCAATGTATCTGTCATTGTACCAGTACCAGGCTGTTTTGACTACAGTAGCTCTATAGTATGTTCTGAGTTCAGGTAGTGTGAGTCCTCCTATTTTATTCTTCTCTTCAATAGTGCTTTACTTATCCGGGGCTTCTTCCCTTTCCATATAAAGTTAATGATTAGTTTTTCCATCTCTTTAAAGAATGTTGTTGGCATTAGGATTGGGATTGCACTGTATCTGTAAATTGCTTTGGGTAGAATTGTCATTTTCACAATGTTGAGTCTACCTATCCATGAGCATGGTATGCTTTTCCTTTTATATAGATCCCTTTGGGTTTCTTGCAGTAGTGTTTTGTAGTTTTCTTTGTATAAATCTTTTACATCCCTGGTTAGATTTATTCCTAAGTATTTTATTTTTTTAGGAGCTATTATAAATGGTATTGTTTTCCTGATGTCCTTTTCTTCATTCTCTTTATTGGTGTATAGAAATCCAACTGATTTTTGTATGTTTATCTTTTTTCCTGCTACTCTCCTGAGTCTTTCTGTTACTTCCAGCAGTTTTCTCATGGAGTCTTTAGGGTTTTCTATGTATAGTATCATATCATCCACTAACAGGGACAGTTTAACTTCATTACCAATTTGGATACCCTTTATTTCTTTTTCTTGCCTTATTGCTCAAGCTAGAACTTCCAGCACAATGTTAAATAGGAGTGGTGATAAAGTGCATCCTTGTTTTTTTCCTGTTTTCAAGGAGAACATTTTCAGCCTCTCTCCATTAAGAATGATGTTGACCATTGGTTTTGCATAGATGCCCTTTATTATGTTGAGAAATTTCCCTTCTATATGTATTTTATTGAGCGTTTTTATCAAGGATGAGAGTTGGACTTCGTCGAATACCTTTTCTGCATCAACTGAGATGATCATGTGATTCTTTTCTTTCCTTTATTTATGTGGTGGATTACATTGATTGATTTTCTAATGTTGAGCCATCCTTGCATACCTGGTGTAATCCTGCTTGGTCATGGGCAGAACTCAAATTCTTATTTAAAAAAAGAAAAAGCCAGACAAACTGGAACAGTAGAGAACAGAGGACTCCCTGAGACAATCACCCTGAGACACTCTTTTAACCTAGAACCGAGCATATCCCCTGAGATCACCTTTTAATGAAATAGCAGAGTGGCACACAAAATAAAGTATATTACCCATAAGACCAGTGCTCTACTTAAAAACCATCTGTATGAGACCAAAATGTCAACAATTACTCAAAAGCAAGTTTGAGAAGATAAGGGGGCAGGGAAACAAGGGTCCTGGAAAGGAAAAAAAAAAAACTGAACACAAAGAGAATGTTGACACACAAAAAAATCCTAGAACAATTAATCCTGAAGGTCTCAAGCCAAAAACTAGGGGAAAGACTGTGAGTGTTTCGGCTTGAAAGGATGAGGGTCTTGCCAAGAGCAGAAAGAGTCCGTGGGCTTCCTTTTGACCTCTTCTGAAGAAAGCAGAGAGACTGGGAGAGTTGTGATCTTACTCCAAACAAGCAATACTCTCCCTTGAAAACCTGTCATTAAAGGGCATGGACTGGGTGACTGTGTCTCTCTATATGTCCATAAACTGTGCTTAGTCTGTTGTTGTTGTTATGTTTTGTTCTGCTTTGTTTTATTATTAAATATAGTTAAATTTATCAGTCCTTTCATGTATGACATTTAAAAAATTTATTACTGTTTATTCCCCACTAAATTATATTTTATTCTAGTACTTGATAGTTTCTTCTAAAAGATGAAATGCATCATCACTCAGAAAAGATGTATAGCACACCTATTTATGCAAAGTTCAAGAAATAAACGTCACCAGTCAGTACCCCCAAAATATTCCATCATGCCCTCTCTAATCAATATCCCTCCTGAAATACTCACTGTCCTGCCACGGGTGATAATGACTTCCTTGCTTTTCTCTATAGTTTTGTCACCTAACCATGTCCATGCATCTCTAAGCACCATGGCTGAAAGTTTTCTCTATGTGCGTTTAATGTTATATAAATGTAGTAATTTATTATGCATTCTTTCATGGACTGCTTCTTTCACTCAAGGTTATGTTTATGAAATTCTTCTCTGCCTTTGCTTGTAGCTTTGGTTCGTACATTTTCACTGCTGTGTGTATTATTTTGAATGAAAATACCACAATTTACTTATCATTCAATTGTAGATATGAATCTGGGTTGCTTTCAGTTTGAAGCCATTATGAATAACGTCATTAAGGGCTTTCCTCATGCTTGTGTGCATGCATTTCTGGAGTGGAAATGAAATAGGTCTAGTCTACATATATCTTCAAATATGTGTCTGAACAACAAACTCTGTTTCAAATTGATTGTACCAGTTGACCCTACAACCACCACTGTGTAAAAGTGCCTTTTTACCACATATTACAAGCATTGGTCCTGTGAGTTATTTTCATTTTAGCCATTCTGGTGGGTGTGTCATGGTGTCTTAGTTTGCATTTCCCTGATTTATAGTGATGGTGAGCTTAGTTTCATGTGTATATAGGCCATTAAGATACCCTGTTTTATGAAGTCTCTTGTCAATTTTCTACTGGATTGTGTTTCTTTTTCCTATTGATTTGTAGGACATCTTCATGTATCAAAGAAACAATCCCTTTGTTGATATCTGTTCTTACTTTTTACATAGTAAAATATATTAATCATTCCCTTTAAGTTTAAAAGAAACATGTCCATTTTCTGAGATCATACATTCTCTCATATTATCTTCTAAGATGCTTTACTGTTTTTCCTTTCACTATTACACCCTGAGTTCACATAAAAATTATTTTTTTTATATGATATGGACACAGGTTAATCTTCGTTTTCTCCATATGGATATACAATTTTCCCAACTCAGTTCATTGAAAAGATCATCCTATCCCCATTGTTCTGCAGTGGCACATTTTTCATAAATCAAGAGTTCATATGTGCAGGTTTGTTTTTTGGCTCTGTAGCACTGATCAATTTTCTATCATTTTACTAAGACATAATTAGTGTAGTTTTATAATAATTCTTTGTATTTGGCAAAGTGGGTGTCCCTACTATGATCTTTTTCCCTAGAAGTGTCTTTACAAATCTTGGCCCTTCGTGTTTTTTAATTGAAATTGAGGTATTGAAGTCTCCAACAATTACTGTAGAATTGTATATTTCTGTCTTCAATTCTGTTGGTTGTTTCAGATACTTTGGGGCTCTGTTGTTAGGTGCAGATATGTTTATGTGTACCATTTGATTCCTTCCTAATTTTTTATTCCTACTTCCGTTGTAATAAACAAAAATGTCTCCAGATATTGTAAAATATTCTCTGGGGAACAAAACTCCCCCCAATTGGAAACCACTGATCTAGGCACAAAGAATGGTAAATTTCTGACAACAGTACTTCTCACTTCCTCTCCCATGAATACTGAAACTACTGATAGTAAATCACAGCACTGTTTCTTATTTAGTCTGATTTTACTCAGAATCCTTCTCAACACAGAACTCCAGGCAGCTACTATTAATTAGTAGGAGTTAACATGTAAGACAAAATTCTATTGATATCTTATTGTAGTCCACTTCTTTGCAAGCTCCTTCTTTCCTATTCCCAATTGTATGAACTATACTCTTCTTCTAAAATCAAAAATTTTCTTGGACCAAAATCCTGACTCAAGTTGGGAAAAGAGTGTGGAGGAATTGTTGATTCTTCAGTGGTTTCCCCATTACACTTTCTGCTTCTCTTTTATTTCAAACAATGAGTTAGTTTTTTGGAGAAAACCTGCAAAGGTAAGAATGAGTAACCGAAACAGTGGAAGCAATAGGCTCAATACAACTGATGGTTACTTGCCTAGGGAGTGTTTGAAAAGTTTGGCAGTAGAGAATAACCCAAAAAAGAATAAACAGGAGAGAAAAACCAAGAAAGGCCTTCAGGACTAGTTATGGTAATATTTTGGCAATAGAGTGCCACTTATATTCACAAACACCTATATTTTTAATTTTCAAATCTTTAGTCAATTCTAATCGAGACACCAATTAAAAATGTTTGTTAATATTCTATTTACATGAGCATCTTGCAGTTTTGTGATATGAAGTTCTTTTTAAAGGGTATCATCTTTAAATAATTTCTCTAGTGTGCCTCTAGAACATCCAAACTGGTATCTTGGAAAGCTGGAAAAAAGAAATATTTCTGGAAGATGGCCTCTTTAAATTTGCATGGCAAACTTGCCATTGGTATGAACTACAAAGGGAAAGGCACTTGGGCCAGAGTTGCATTCTCTATTAGAATCGGGCTCAAATTTGGTTGTCAATTAAAACATCATACTTACTTCTGGCAAAATGGTGCTCTCGGCAGAAGCACCATGCCGTCCCTCCACAGCAAAGATCCAAAAAACTAAGCCGAAGAGAGAAAACAATAATCCTGAAACCCTAAAACATCAAATGAAGAGATAAAGAACTCAGCCAAGCACCAAATGGAGTGAGAAAAATGACAGAGAACAGAGAGCGAGGAGAGATTCATGCAGAGTTCCCCTACCAGCTAATGCAGCGCGGATCCACCATCTTGGACTCCTATCAGAGACCAGCAAACGGGGTACAAAAAGCAGCCTCACGGAGCTTCCAGCAGGAGACAAAACAACCAGTAATTTGCAATATACACTTTCCCACCCCTCATCCTTCTTCACCCCCACTCGGCCTCCTCTGCTTCCTGCGGCCACAATCTCTTGTCTGGGAAACACCAGCTGCTTGGATTCCACACACCCGAACGGGCCGGCTCTCTGAATGCCATTTGTTGGCTGCTGGTGTTGCTTTTTTCTGCTTCTTTGATTTCTTCCTTACCTCTCACCACCTCACTCTCCTTTCGCTCAAATACTTGGCTCCGTGTGCGATCTTTGTTTCTTCCTGAGAGGCTACAGAGCTCTGGTAATTTGTCATATACACTTTCCTGCTCCCTACACTTCTTTACCCACACTCGGCCCCCTCTGCTTCCTGCGGACACAGTCTCTTGTCCAAGAAACACTGGCTGCTTGGATTCCACCAGCCCGCACTAGCTGGCTTTCTGAGTGCCATTTGTTGGCTGCTGGGGTTGCTTTTTTTTTTTTTTTTTTTTTTTTTTTTTTTTTTTTTTTTGCTTCTTTTGATTTCTTCCTTACCTCTTACCACCTCCCACTCCTTTCACTCAAATACATGGCTCCATGAGCCATCTTTGCTTCTTCCTGAGTGGCTGTGGAGCTCCGTTCAAGTGTGGAGCTGCTTCCCAGTCTGGGCTGCCATGCTGGTGGGATCCCAGGGCTTTTGTTCGTTTGTTCATTTTGAATTGTTTGTTTATTTTCTTTTCCTTTTCTTGAGTTGGGAGCCCTTTCTGGCCAGGCAGTGCTGTGTGGCAAGGAGACTACCCCCTCGGCTTGCACAGACGTGCAGAGGGATCCCTGAGAGCATTTCTTTTTTTGTTGGCTTTTTTTTTTTCTTTTTTTTTTTCTGTTTTTTGGGGGGCTTTTCTTGTTTTTTTTTTTTTAATTTTTTTTTTGTTTTCATTTCCCTCTTTTTCCCTTTTTGTCTTTCTTCATTACTCAGTTTCTCATCTCTCTATAGCTTCCTTCTCTTTCTGTTCCCTGAATACATGGCGTTGTATACTTCTATGCCTTCTAGCCAGGCTGTACTGCAACACCTGAGAGCGGCTTGCCAGAACTCATACCTGCACCAGTGGGATCTCTGGAAACTTTATGTTTCTTTCACCTTTCTGATCTCTATTTATTCATTCTTTTCTTTTCTTCCTCTTCTCCTTTCTGTTTTTCTCCATTTCATAGTCTCCCATCTCTCCACTCCAACGGCAAGCTCCCCTAGCATTCTTTTTGGTTTGTTTGTATGTTTCTTGCTCCTGTTCCTCTCTCCTGTCTCCCATGTCCATCTTAGCTCCACACATAACAATCTCCCTGCTGCACCCTGCCTACCTGCACTGAACGCTTGAGATCACACCACCCAGCAGCACAGGCATGGCCTACTGGAACCTGCCCTGCACTAATTACCAACCCGCTCTAGTGGCTGTAGTAAGTGCCATAAACAACACGTCCCAGTAACTCCTCTTCACCTAGACCTGCCCTGCCTTACCATATCTGAGTGACTGACCCTGCCAATTGGAGAAGAAGGCAAAAAGTATTGTGCCCACAGACGAGCAAACAACAAAGAATACACAGTCCGCCTGCTCAGACATAGTCAAATTTAAAAAAAAAAGGGATGAAACAAACAAAACTACAGTCAATCAATGAGAAAAATAACTACTGAATGCCCTGAAGACAGCAGACAATATCAAAACATTTACAAAAACAGGACAGGATGGTTCTAGTAGGCGTCCAAAATAAAACACCAGATGACTCTCCTGTGGAAGAAAATGCACTAGAACTACCTGATAAGGAATTCAAACCTCTAATATTCAGAATTCTCCAAAAGCTGAGGCAAAAAGCTGAAAACCATAAAGAAAAAATAGACAAATTCATGGAAAATACAGACAAAATATTTCAAGAATTAAGGAAAATAATACAGGAACAAAATGCCAAAATAAATTCACAACTAGAAATTATATAAAGACAACAATTAGAAATCCAAAAGATAAACAAGAAGATTTCAGAAATGGACAGTGTCATAGAAGGGCTGAGAAGCAGATTTGAAATGGTGGAAGACAGGATCAGTGGAATT
>NW_004444040.1:6283295-6299805 GCF_000243295.1 Trichechus manatus latirostris
GTTAACCATTGTCATAGGGCAACATGTGTAGTAACTGTTAAATGAGAAACTGTTTTGTTCTGTAAGCCTTCATCTTAAGTGAGAATAGCAGCACAATTTGAAGAGCGTAGTCAATGTCACTGAACTGTGCATGTAGAAATTTTTGAAACAGCGTGTCTTTGGCTATGCGTATTTTCACCAAAATAAAGGTTGAGTAGTTAGAGGGTTGACATGTTGTGGGGTTGTTAACCAATGTCATAAAACAGTATGTGTGCTACTGTTTCATGAGAAACTATTTGTTCTGTAAGCCTTTACCTGAAGTACAATAAGAAAAAAAAAATGCGGAAGACCAAACAATGGTTTAGCTTAAATAGTAAAAAATGTCTGCCTTGAGCATTATCCTCGTTTAAGAACTATCTATATAGGATCATATTGACAACAGCAACTCAAAAGATTAGATAGGAACCTTAGGGGACATTGAGTTTATGTTAATGAGGGAGGAACAACTCAGAAAAAGAGGGTGAGAATGGTTGCACAACTCGAAGAATGTAATCGATGTCACTGAACTGTACAGGTAGAAACTTGCTGTGTATATTCTCAACAACTGCAAAATAAATAAAATTTTTAAAAGTAATGTAGAAGATAAAAAAAAACAAATCATACTTAATTATCCTGTGGTTAGAGTGACAGAATTCATCACACCCATTATTATTCTATTTTTCAGGGATATTGTTCTCTTACCTTAGTATAGCAGTTACATTTCTTGAATAAATGTTTATAAAACAAATATTGAAGTCTCTCCTTTCCTTTACTTTACCACTTGGTTTACAGAAGACATTTTACATTTTTGAGCATATAATTCTTGGATTTCTTTTTATCATGTTCACTGTCCCAACGTGAACTTCTCATTTTAATATCAAGGCAATCAACAATTTCCACAAATCATCTGAAAATTGACAAGTTGCAGGTTTTCCAAGAGCAGGATAGTTATAAACCAGGTCATAACAAGCATCACACAGCAATATCATTTGTCACTGTACAAAATCCACGCCAGTCATCCCTTTGCCTGGAGCAATAACCTGAAGGACCGAGAATTAACTTAGAACCAAGAGGAGGAGGTGGAGTGTCAGTGGGTGATTTAGGAATTGTGTCTATTACCTCCCAGTCTCTTACCATGCCAGCTTCCTGCTGAAGCTTAATAGAGGATGAAGAAAAAGAGAAAAGTTAACAGAGGGGATGAGATGTTTGCATATCTATCCCTGGTATAACTATGACCTATAAGTGACATTCTTGGGTACCAGTGTAAATATATTTTAGAGAAGGTCCTCGTTAACTCATTCCTTTATCCATTACAGTTGTACTGAATTCCCATTATATGCCAGGCATGGAACTAGACTCTGTAAATATACTGCCGAAAGAGACAGACAATGGCACGTGCTTTTATGAAGGTGACAATCTGGTGAATGATACATCCTACATAGCACTGATATGCTACAATAAAAAGTTAGTAGGGAAAAGAGAAATTTTTGTATCATTTATTTATTCAGATTTTCAGGAGAGAAATACAAAGATCTGCTTGCCTGAGGTCGTAGACAGAGGAACAGTCCTGAGACCTTGGGCTTAGTGGAAGAAGATGAGGTTTACTAGAATAAATAAAACAAGAAAGGAAAATAAAATATGTGGAATCAAAATAGAGTGCTGAAAATGGTGAACAGAAGAATATAACCCACGGAAAGGAAACAGGAAAGTCTGAATAATCAAAAAATTAGACATGGTGCCCGGCTGCCACCACTGACTGCTCTGACCGGGATCACAACAGAGGGTTCTGGACAGAGCTGGAGAAGGATGTAGAACATAATTCTAACTCACAAAAAAAAGACCAGATTTACTGGCCTAAAGGAGACTGGAGAAACCCCAAGAGTATGGCCCCCAGACACATTTTTAGCTCAGTGGTGAAGTCATTTCCAAGGTTTATCGTTCAGCCGGGGAGTGGACAGCGCCATAAAATCAAATAGGACTAATGAGGCACAGCAGTCCAGGGACAAGGGCCAGAAGACAGAAGGGGACAGGAAAGCTGGTGATAGGGAACCCAAGGTTGAGTCAGGATAGTGTTGATGTGTTGTGAGGTTGTTAACTATTGTCATAAGGCAACATGTGTACTAACTGTTAAAAGAGAAACTATTCTGTTCTGTAAGCCTTCATCTAAAGTGAGAATAGCAGCACAATTGTAAGAACGTAGTCAATGTCACTGAATTGTGCATGTAGAAATTTTTGAAATGGTGTATCTTTGGCTATGTATATTTTCACCAAAAAAAAAAGGTCGAGAAGGGAGAGGGTTGACATGTTGTGGGGTTGTTAACCAATGTCATAAAAAAATATGTGTACTACTGTTTCATGAGAAACTCTTTGTTCTGTAAGCCTTCACCTGAAGTACAATAAAAAATAAAAAAATAAAAATTAGACATGGAACTCCACCCATAAAGAATGTGTCTAAATCTTTTGTGGTATATAAAGAAGAATTTCCCAACAATAAGGTATTAGAAGAGTACCAGTGAAACAGTGGATCTCTTAAACAGCATACTTTCATTCAAACAGAAGTTGTTTACTAAGCATTGGGAAAAAGCTTATAGTGGACTTCTAAAATCTCTAACAACAAAATTACTGTATTGCAATACAATTATAGAGAAAAACAAGCAGGACTTAGTGAGTCATATAGATTTTATGTGAAGTCATATAAAATGTGGGAAAATTTGCTACTGCCTTTGGATATGTAAAACTTTTTCTAGGTTTTACCTTAATGTGGAATAGAAAATTAGACTTTTTATCACTTTTACTCCTTGATGTCAAATTCACAAAGATGGATGAATAGTATCAGAGGGTTCCCTGAAGTCAGTTTTCTTAACAACTAGTGTAAGTTTATTCCCTTGTGTAGAAAATGGCAGTCTAGTGGAAAAAATATGCAAATATATATTATAATTGAAGTATGAGAAATAGATGGATGATGATTAAGGCAATCAATGTGACTTGAATATAAGGCATCCCATTAATCATAGCACGGCCAGATTTCAACATCAACAAAATGCATCATTTTTAATTTCATAGTTACCATCAAATCCAAATAGAACAAAACATACAATTAAGCCATTTAAAATGGTTGGATTAGGTCATTGAATTTTTTGGTCAAACCCTTTCCTTTAGAAGACAATGGATTTCTTCATAGGAAAGTCCTGTTGGCAGACCTTCTTTTGAACACTGCCCATTGATTTTAGATCTTCCCAAAAGAGAAAAGTGCCCAGTTGTCCTAAAAAAAGTAATCTCTTCTTGAGGTAGCACAGTTACAATATAAAACATAAGATTTTCCACTCTTCCTGATCTCAGAGGGAAACTTTTCAGCATTGTACCACAGCATGTTTGCAGCTGGCTCTTTGGAGATATCCTTTATCAGATTAAGGATATTCCCTTTCACTCCTGGTTGGCTAAGAGTTTCCTGTATATACAGGTTTGAATTTAATCATACACATCTCCTGATCTCACCAAATTAGATGACTTTTCCTCTTTATTCTGTTAAAGTGTTGAATTACATTGAATTGATTTTCAGTTGTCAAATCATCTTTGTGTTGCTGAAATAAACTCAATTTGGTAGTGATGTGCTTTCATTTCTATAAATCACTGGATTTCACTTTTAGATTCTTCAAGATTTTTTAATCTGAGAGATTAGTCTGCAGTTTCTTTTATTTGAATTGTCATCAGATAATTGTGTGAAGATGATGCTGGCCTCATGAAATGTTAGGAAGTAATGACTTGTTCTATTCCTTCCAACTTCGTGTAAGATTTCTGTTGTTGTTGTTTTTCCCCTTAACTGTTTGATAGAAATTCACTGGTGAGATGTCACTATTTGGGGAAGCTGGTTGAATGGTACTATTTTTGCAACTTCCTTTATGTCTATAATTATTTCAAAATGTTCAAAAGTATTTAATACTTATTTTATGATTAATTTTTAGCATAGTTCCACTATGGTGAGAGAACATACTGTGTATCATGGCATTATTTGAAATTTGTTGTGACTTGCTTTATGATTCAGTATTTGGCCTATTTGGTGAGTTTTTCATCTTTATATGAACAACATGACTTTTCAGTTGTTGATGTAGTATTCTCTATTTATCAATTTGGTTGTCACTTTGGGTTAGTTAATTGTGTTGTTTAGAGATTCTGTATCCTACTGATTTTTTTTTTTTTTCTCCTTGTGCTGTCCCAAGAGAAATGTGGGTAAAATCTCCAATTATGACTGTGGATTTTTATGTTTTACCTGTTAGTTTTGTCAATTCTTGCTTTCCAGTTTTGGCACTATGTCCTTTGGTGCCTGTAAATTTTTAAATTTTACATCTTCCTGGTTTTTGATTCTTTATCATATTTAATAGCTCCCCTTATCTCTATTAAAGCTTCTTGCCTTAGAATCTACTTGTCTGATGCTAGTACATCTGATTTTATTTTAATTAGTGTTTCTTTTTGCCCAGATGTTTTATTTTACTCTCTCTACATCCTTATATTTAAGGTTTGTCTTTTTATAAGCAGCATCTTTGTCTTAGAGTATGTAGAATATCACATGTAATATAATAGCAGATTTATTTGGATTTAAATTTACCACCTTACTTCTGTTTTCATATTGTATCCTCTGTGCTATATTCCTTTTTCTTAACTTTTTAGCCTTCTCTGGGATTTATTAATTATTTTTATGCCAATAATTTTGACAATAGAGGAAATCAGAAAATAAAGCGAATTAGTTATTTAAAACAAACTACAAAAATAACCACTAGACCAAGAGAGTTTACAATTTTAACCTAACATGCTTTAAAAAGCAGAAAATGAGAGAACATATATCATTTGTATGAGGTTAGTATAATACTGACACTCAAACCATAAAATAAATATATGAGGGAGAGATAATACAGATGAGTTCTCATTTACAAGCACGGATGAAAATAATAATAAAATGTTATAAAAATTAAACATATTAATGTTATACTATTTAAGTTAAATATTATGTAATTATTTAATTAAATTATTTAACTATTTTACATCAAATATTAATCTAAGTCACCACTTTAGCATTAATGTATATAATATTATTTACCCCACTGTCTTAGTCATCTAGTGCTGCTATAACAGAAATACTACAAGTGGATGGCTTCAACAAAGAGAAGTCCATTCTCTCACAGTCCGGTAGGCTACAAGTCCCAAATTAGGGCATCAGCTACAGGTGAAGGCTTTCTCTATTGGCTCTGGAGGAATGTCTGTGTCATCAATCTTCCTTCAGTCCAGGTGTCTCTCTGCACAGGAACCTCAAGTCCAAAGGACATGCTCTGCTCCCGGCACTGCTTTCTTGGTGGTATGAGGTTCCCATGTGTCTCTGCTTGCTTCTCTCTTTTATATCACAAAAGAGATTGGCTTAAGACACTATCCAATCTTGTAGACCTCATCAGTATAACCTCCTCATAGTGATAGAGTTTACAACACTTAAGGAAATCACGTCAGATTTACAAAATGGTGCACAGTCATATAATACTGAGAATTGTGACCCAGCCAAGTTGAGAGATATTTTGGGGGGACACAATTCAATCCATGACACTCACTAACAAATTAATAGAGAATAAAATTATTATCATATCATTAGTTTCAGAGAATGTAATATAATCCAATACTCAGCCTTTATTAAAAGACAAAGAGCTTTTTAGTAAACTTAGAATATTAAGTGCCTTAACCTGATAAATCAGAAATTGCAACATAATTAATGATAAAACATAAAAACATGCCCTGGAGAATATAAACAAGGCAAAGATACGTGCTATCTTTATTTCTATCAAACATCGATTTAAGGTTGTAGCCAGTGCAGTGAGAAACAAACAAACAAATGACAGGTAAGAAGATTGGAAAGGAAGAAACAAAATAGTTGTTATTCATAATGTGTTTATATGAAAAACTTGAGATAGTTGATCATCAAAAAAAACTAGTAAAAGAGATCGTCAAAATCAGTGCCCCAGCAACAATTAGGAAGCATAACTGTGGAAAAGTTATCATTATATATATAATATATATATATATGTATATATAATTATATAGCAACAGTAACAACAAAAAATAAGATACCTAAGAACCAATCTAACAAGAAATATGAACAATTATTATTAAAATCTTTAAAAGTTTTATTAAAATACTTTTAAGATCTATATGAATAGAAACATACTCCAACTTCATGAACTGGAAGATTTGATATCACAAAGAAGTCAATTCAACTCAAATCAGTGGAATTTCATTCTAAACTCTAATAGAATTTGGACAATTTCATTCAAAATTCTAACAGAATTTTTTGTGGATATTTTCAGGTACACTGCAATATTCTCATGGAAAAACAAAAGTTCAAGGATGGATAAGTTGGAAAAAAAAGATTTGCCTCACAAATATGCTTCAAGGCTTAGTAAAATTCTGCTGTATAACATTTCATTATTTTGTCCCATTTTAACATCTCTGAAATCAAAATCTTTTCTATTATCAATGGTATATTATGTTTAAATTCACTGAATTTTTTTCTTTCTTATTGGTGTTTTAAATAATGGATCATCTTAAAATGGATAATATTTCTCGGATCCAATGAAATATAGCAGTTAAGTTAAAACAATGGGGTATAGGCATAAAGAAAGACAATAGACGAATGGATCATATAGAGAGCCTTGAAACAGACACTTTGATAGCTTCATATTTTATGGAAATGGCATTAAAATCAGACAGCAAAGGATGTCCCATTAAATAAATCATGCTAGGACAATTGGCCATGCATTTGGAGAAAGATAAAATCAGATTTCAACCTTACATTGTACACACAAAGTAATATCATATCAATATGAAAAAAGAAATCAAAGCATTTAAAACAAAGTATATAAGACTATACGTATATCATTCTTAAAGGATAAGATTTCTTAAACAATACACACAAAACAAAAACATTTACACAAAATAAAACCATAGTAAATATTTTCCTTTGAAAGGACTAATAAGTTTAACTACATTAAAAATTTAAACTTCCACATGAAAAAGACACTAAAAATAAATGAACCAAAGATTGGAGAAGTAATTTTAATGCATATGTCCAAGAGGTATTGAATTCAAAATATACACTCATATAAAACTTCCAGAGATCATAGAAAAAGATACACAGTATTATGGAAAAATGAACAAAATATATGAATACACAATTCACAGAGGAAAAAAATAATTAATGCATTATATTCTTGAATGTGAGGGTTGAATGTTGTAAAATTATTCAAGTCTTCCCAATTTAATTCATAAATTGAATATAAATATCAATCAAGATTTCAATGGTCTCGAGAAAACAATTCTCTATTTCTTTATGTAGGGCAACCAAATGAGAAGATATAATCTTTTGAGGGAAAAAAGAAAAAGAAGAGAATTAAGGGTACATGCTCCACCAAACGTTAAAATGTAATATAAACAACATTGTGTTAACATATGAACAGACATAAAATTCATATATACTGGTAGACAATTTTTAATTTATGATTAATCAATTGTGTTTCCAAGAAAATTGTTTGGAGCAATTAGTTAATTATTTGGATATATCTCAAAACCTCCTCCCACACCAGAAATGAGTATTAAAGAGCAAGGTATAAAATTTAATATGTTTTAAAAGAAAAGAAACAATTGTTAAACATTGAATGGATTTCAGGATGGACAGATCTTTACATGGAAAAAAGCAATGAAATAAATTATCAAGGAAACCATTGATGGACTTTGTTTATAAAATGTAAAAATTCTGTAGGTTAAAAGCATATGCAAATGAAAGAAAATGGCAAGCTAGAAAAAAATGTATACATGTAGTTAATAAATATAAATTCTTATGAGTCAGAAAAGCATCTAAACTACTCTGGAATATGTACCTAACCTACAACAGTAAATTTACAGAAAAAAATTACAAATGAGTAATGCAAATAAATGGTTTGATTTCCTTTAAAATAATATATCATATTTGTTGTGTCATGGATGTTCCTGGATACAGAATATATTGTTAATTATCATATTTTAACTATATTCCTTTCATCATATTGTTTCATGGAAAACTATTTTGAATTTTATCTTGTGATACACAGGAAGTTGCCAGAAAAGGCACAGGGTTTTAATAACTTCCAGATTAAAGAACAGGAAAACCAGCGGAGAAAACAATGAAACTTTAAATTTTGTCCTATGAGAAGGATTTTATTTTATTTCATTTTTCTGGTACATCTACAATACATAAAGCAATTACTCTAAATCAGTCACTTTCTACATATTCTGAATTATAAAAATGAGTAAGGATAATGCCACATACTGATTAATATGCAAGTCATGGATGTCCACCTTTTGGTATTCAAGGTCTTTAAGATACAGTCCTTCCAAACTTACTATTTCTCAAGCATAGCATATTTTTTTCATTCATAAGTGATTTATTCATACTGATCCTCTGTCTGGAGTCTCTCTCTCATCTATCCCCAACTGTTAATCAGCAATCGGTGTCAAGGGAAATTTTATGGTTTGTGGTTTCACAGATTTTTTGCCCTCCCCCAAATAAAAGGTGTTCCGTCTTGCACAAACTATTCCTTTGTTTAAATCTAAACAGAATTAGCATCAAGTGCAAGGAGAAAGACCAAGAGGTAGCTAGGGCATTTACATAGAAAAGGGGGAGGGTCATCCTAGAAGAACAAAAGGAATAGTCTCAAAGAAGAAAGGGTGAGGAATAGGAAAAAATTATGCAGGTTGGATTAGAATGAGTGTTTAAAAGTTTTGATAAACCTGTTCTTGGAGAAAGACTCTGGAAAAGTTTTTAGATGTGTGAGAGGAAGTGGAAGAGAGCAAGATGGGATAGAAGATATCTTAGTGGCGTTTCCTGGGTGTTTATGAAAGTATTTCATCTTTGACATTTTTTGAGAGAAGCTGAAGTCAATATTCCAATTGTTTTAATTTTGGTTTTGGTTATTAGAATGTTGTTTTTTTTTAATGTCACATCACAATTAGACTGGGATAAAAGGCACCTTAGTGTAATATCAGTCAATTTGGGAGCCACTAACAAGGATTTTCAACTTAAGGTGAGGTAGTCAGTTGAACTTTAGGTTGAAAAGTCATCTGCAAGACATGCCAGACTTTCAGAATTGTAATGCAAACGGGTGAACTTGATAAGACACAAATTGGGATGTTTAGGGGCGAATGGGCCAAATAAGGACCAAACCTAAATTAAAGCAGTTTTAACAAATTCTCTTATAAAACCACAGACAGCGCATGAATTTGCAACCTAACCTGCATGGATGCTCAACTTCTTGTGAAATTAGAGTACATCTGTATTAAAAAAAAAAAAAAACGTGGTTTAATATTAGACACGATTACATTAGGACAAAGTCATTGTCCCTCCTTGCTCTCCCACCCTGCTGCTGTGAGTTCTGATAGCAAACTCTCTTTGGAACCATTGCACCAGTCAGATTTTTACAGAAAAGGGGAAAATTCACACCAGATACAGTGCCAAGGAGGGAAAAATTGACTTGGAATTAGAGTTAGACCATCCTACCAGAACACTTGAGAACTGGAATGCCTTGGGTAGAGAAAACTATACTGTATGGCTTTAAGGATTTTGTAGGAACACAAAGGTCCCAGGACCTGCTTTTCAGAAGCATGTTGTCTTACTAGCCAAGACGTGTATATGGCAGATAGGTAAGTAGCCAAGACTTGGAACTCATGACAAAAGCTCACCAAGCCAGGGGAACATTTTCCTGCACACACGCTCAGACTAGAGGAACTTTCAGAGCATGCCATTCCTGGGTGAGAAGGTGGCAGTGGAGAACAGCTTATATAATTGCATGATCCTAGAGTTATTTACAACAAAGTGTTACTAAACAACTGTATTCTTATTTCATCAGAGACCAACAGAGACACCTGTATCCTTGAAATTGATAATCAGATCTAAAGTAACTAAGACTACGCACCAGGGAGGAACTGAACAATAGGGCTATCATCTGAGATGGCAGCAGACAGGCTTTGAGAACAGGAAATGATGCAGGTTAAAAAGAGACTTTCACAACCCATCTCCAATTAACTGATGCTCAGGATAACTAACGTTCTCCTTTCCCTCTAAAAGCACACTTACCCATGAATTCATGTGGTTCGTAAACTACTCTAGAACGTCAGCATACTTCTGCTCTCATCAGTTGTGTTGTTTGTTTACCAAGAATTAGAGTTATTTGTTCCCAAATCCAACTGGGTCAGCTGTTCTTTTACTGTGATTAGGTAATTGAATTAAATATTACATACAAATGAAAAGGATTTGTTTCATAAAAAGCTAAGTTGAATAGTTTGTGATGATGCAATTAAATTTAAATTTTAAAAATACTGTTGAGCACATTTAACCCTTTGATACTTATTGTAATTTCCATGTATATTTCTATTTCTTTAAATGGAAGAAATGATACTATTTTACAGTGGAATTATGAATATCTAACATTAAACTTTTCTCTATTTTTTTCGCATTTTCTGCAATATGCAATTACTATGCTTAATAAAAATACTAGTGTAATTTCTGCAGGTGAGGAAAGTCATAAAAATCTAAAAAGATTCTGCAGAGAGGTTGCTTCCCATAGATTTTTACGGGGTCACTCATCTTCAAAGGAACTGAAACAAGAAATCATTAATGCTGCATTTTGAGTGAGGTTTGTACAAAAGGAAGACACGGAACTCCAATAGGAAAATTTATACTCAAAGAAAGGCCTAGGCCGTACAGTGATTAACTGACAAATGAGATTTCATTTGTATTGTTTTAAGTTAAAATAAAATGTTTATAGTATGCATTTTGCAACTGCTCCGGAAAAGATAACAAGCTAGGAAACCCTATGGGGCAGTTCTATTCTGTCCTGTAGTGTTGCTATGAGTCAGAATCAATTCCATGGCACCCAGTGACGACGACAATGAAACAATGGGTCTTGGCAATGATCACCAATAGCTAAAATCACTAGATACAGGTGGCAATTTAAATTTAGATTAACTGAAAGTAAAACTTCAGTTCTTCAGTTGCACTAGCCCTATTTCATGTGTGCAATAGCTACATGTGATTAGTGGCTACTGTATTTGATAGAGCAGATATAAAACATTTTCATCATCAAAGAAAGTTCTATTGGACAGCACTGCTCTAGAACTAGCAGTTTGCAGAACTATAGCATGTAAAATGACACCATGATAATATAATCAGCCAAATCTAGAACATGAGAAATTTTCCAAAACAAACGACCCAATTTATCTGACAAATAAATGACATGAAAAAAAGGAAGCCCGCTTCTATACATTTAAAAAAGATTTCAGAAGCATCTAATCTAAAACACAACAATATATGGGCCTTGTTAGGATCTTAATTCAGCATAACAAACAAACAAACAAAAAAACCAAATTCGTTGCAATCAAGTCAATTCCGACTCAGCGATGTTATAGGACAAAGTAGAATGACCCCATAGGGTTTCCAAGACTGTAATCTTTACAGAGGAGACCTGGTGGTATACAGTGGTTAAGAACTCAGCTGCTAACCAAAAGGTTGGCAGTTCAAATCCGCCAGCTGCTCTTTGGAAACTGCACGGGACAGTTCTACTCTGTTCCATAGAGTCTCTAAGTGTTGAAACCGACTTGATGGCAAAGAGTTTGGTTTTTTTTTGTTTGTTTAATCTTTACCAAAGCAGACTGCTGCATCATTCTCCTGCAGAGTGGTTAGTGGGTTGGAACTACCGACCTTTTAGTTAGCAGCTGAGTGCTTATATCACTGCACCACCAGGGCGCCTGCTTAATTCAGCAAACTAAGTATAAAATGATATTTCTGACACAGGGAAAATTAAACATGGACTTGGATATATAATGATATTAAGAAATTATCATTAATTTTATACTATATAAGGTAACATCGTATGCCAATGTAAATTCTGTGAATTTATTCTATTTTATTACTGAGAGAAAGAAGGAGCAGGAGGAGGAAAGGAAAAAGGAAAGAATGAGGAGGAGGAGAAGAAAATGTGGAAAATAATTTTGACAGTTCCTTCTACAGTGTTCTTGAGGGTAATAAGGAGAAGGAATTTTGGTCAAGGGGTTGCCTAGATTTTATTGGAGACATAAATGGATGTTCTAAGCCCTGTTTATAGTTGCTATGTCACTTAATCCACAATCACAAGAGACAGAGGACATTTAGTCCAAGACATTGCTGCCTTCATGGTATATGAAGAAGTCTGTAACTCCAACCTTGGTTGATCTCTGCTTTGGATTTTGGCATTTCTTGGACTCTAAAGAGATATAGACATCTTCTGCCTGGGTCTAAAACATTTAAACGTGGTAGAATACAGTATTCCTATCATCCTATTTTGGGGTTATAAAACCTTATAGATTTTACATTATATCTGATTAATTTTTAAATATTTTCATGGATTCATCTGACAATTCAGTAATAAATGACTCCCATAGTATGCTACTGATAAAGGTCTATCATCCATAGCCTGAAGATAACTGAAATTGTATATTATCTGGATCTTTTAGAATGGACATATAATTCTCACTATGTGAACTTAATAGTGCTGCCCACCTGAATTTATCTGGGTGCAGATAGCCATTATTACAAGGACATTTCCATCTATCTGTCTAAGTAACCTTTGTAATCTCCTCCATCAAAACACCAAGATGGGAACCAAATTTTCAATTCACTTGCCTCACTGTTGCACACCTTGTAAAAACACAACTATTAGAAACCTAAACACCAGACTTCCGGGCAACATGGTGCTATAGACAGAAGAACCACACTGTCCTTCAGCAAAGATCTGAAAAACTAAGTCAAACAGAGACACATATCAATCCTGAAACCCTAAGCATCAAATGAAGAGCTAAAGAACTCAGCAAAGCACAGAATGGAATAAGATACTGACAGAGATCAGAGAGCAAGGAGAGATACATGCAGAGGTCTCCTATCAGCTAACACAGCATGCATCTGCCATCTTGGACTCCTATCAGAGATCGGCGAACAGGGTGTACTGGAAAGTAGCTTCACAGAGTTTCCAGCAGGAGACAGAACAACCACTAGACCTGCCCTGCTGTACCATACCTGAGCAACTCACCCTGCCTATTGGAGAAGGAGGCAAAAAGTATCGTGCCTACAGACAAGCAAACAACAAAGAATTCACAGCCTGCCTGCACAGACATAACCAAATAAAACAAAAAAAAAGGATGAAACAAACAAATCTACAATCAATAAATGAGGAAAATAGCTACTGAATGACCCAAAGACAGCAGACAATATCAAAACATTAACAAAAACAGGACAAGATGGTTCCAGTAGGTGTCCAAAAGAAAACACCAGATGACTTTCCAGTAGAACAAAAGGCACTAGAACTACCTGATAGGGAATCAAAATCTCTAATATTCAGGGCTATCCAAGAGTTGAAGCAAAAAGCAGACAAAAATGAGGAAAAAATAGACAAATTCATGGAAAAGGCAGACAAATTACAGATTTAAAAAACGGAAGAATTCAGAAAATAATACAGGAACATAAAGCTAAAATAAATTCACAACTAGAAATCATACAAAAACAACAATTAGCAATCAAAAAGATAATCAAAAAGAGTTCAGAAATGGATAGTGTCATAGAAGGGCTGAGGGGCAGGTTTGAAATGATGGAAGACAGGATCAGCAAAATTGCAGACAAATACTTGGATACAACTTTGAGGAAAAATCAGGAAAAAGAATGAAAAAAACCCTGAGAATTATGTGGGATACAATCAGAAGCAAAAATCTGAGAGTGAATGGAGTTCCAAAAACAGGGAGAAAACAGAAAACACAGAGAGGATCATTGAAGAACTGCTGACAGAAAACTTCCCCAATATCATGAAAGATGAAAAGATGACCATCCAAGAAGCTCAATGAACACCATATAGGATAGACGCCAAAAGAAAATCACCAAGGCATATCATAATCACACTCACTAAAACCAAAGACAAAGATTCCTGAGAGCAGCTAGAGAAAAATAAAAAGTCAGAGGAGAAACAATAAGACTAAGCTTGGATTATTCAGCAGAAACCATGCAGGCAAGAAGGCAATGGGATGACATATATAAAACCTTGAAAGAAGAAAATTGCCAGCCAAGAATAATATATCCTTCAATACTCTCGTTCAAATATAATGATGAAATTACAACATTTCCAGATAAACAGAAATTAAGGGACTAGGTAAAAACCAAATCAAACTTACAAGAATTATTAAAGGGAGTCCTTCGATCTGAGAACAACCAACATCAGACCACAGGCTGAATCTAGGATGCAGGATCGTACCAGCCAGATACCATTACAGGAAATGAACTCTAAAGGACTATCCAAAACCAAAATAATTATGACAGGAAACCAGAGAGGTTAATCTGTAAATGACAACAACATCAGAACAAAAAAAACAAGAAATAAACAGTGTAGGTATAGAACCTTCTAATAGAGGGGAAGGCAAGGTGATACCAAGTAATAATAGACTGGTTCAAACCTGGAAAGATAAGAGTAAATTTCAAGGTAGCCACAAAGAAGGTTAACAAACCTACTCACCAAAATAAAGAAGAAAAACATAAAGTCTCGGTGAAAACAAAACCTACAAAAACAACAGAAATAAAAAAATAATTCACAAACACAAGGAATTCAGCACAGGACAGTAAGAGGAACAAAGAAAACGTCAGCACCACAAAAAAAAAGCACTACAAAATGACAGCAATAAACTCACACCTATCAATAATTACACTGAATGTAAATGGCCTAAATGCACCCATAAAGAGACAGAGAGTGACAGAATGGATAAAAAAACAGGATCCATCAATATGTGGTCTACAAGAGACACACCTTAGAAACAAAGATGTGAATTTATTAAAAATCAAAGGCTGAAAAAAAAATACTTCAAGCAAACAAATACCAAAAAAGAGCAGGAGTGGCAATACTAATCTCAGATAAAATAGACTTTAAAACAAAATCCACCATAAAAGACAAAAAAGGACACTATATAATGATTAAGGGGACAATCCATCAAGAAGACATAACCATAATAAACAACTACGCAACCCAAATGACAGGGCTCCCAAATACATAAAACAAACTCTAACAGCACTGAAAAGAGAAACTGACAGTTCCACAATAATAGTAGGAGATTTAAACACCACCACTCTCAGTAAAGGACAGAACATCTAGAAAGAAACTCAACAAAGATACAGAAGACCTAAAGGGCACAATCCGCCAACTTGACCTCATAGACATATATACAACACTACCCCCAACAGCTGCAAAGTACACATTCTTTTCCAATGCACATGGAACATTCTCCAGAATAGACCACATCTTAGGCCACAAAGCAATGCTCAACAAGATCCACAACGTTCAGAAATACAAAGTATCTTCTCTGACCACAATGCCATCAAGGTAGAAATTAACAAGAGGTAGAGCAAGGAAAAAAAAAATCAATTACATGGAAACCGAATAACATCTTGCTTACAAACCACTGGGTAATAGAAGAAATCAGAACTGGAATCAAAAAATTCTTAGAATCAAACTAGAATAAAAACACATCATACCAAAACCTTTAGGACAGAACAAAGGCAGTCCTCAGAGGACAATTTATAGCAAAAGATGCACACATCAAAAAAGAAGAAAGAGACAAAATCAAAAGATTAACCACAGAACTTGAACAAATAGAAAAAGAATGGCAAAAAAAATTCCACAGCCACTAGAAGAAAGGAAATAATAAAGATCAGAGCAGAAATAAATGAAATGGAGAATAGAAAAACAATAAAAAGAATCAACGAAACCGAAAGCTGGTTCTTTGAAAGGTTCAACAAATTCGACAAACCACTGGCCAGACTGACAAAAGAAAAACAGGAGAGGACGCAAATAACCCAAATAAGAAATGAAATGGGGGACATTACAACAGACCCAATTGAAATAAAAAGGATTATAACAGAATATTATGAAAAACTATACTCCAACAAATTGGAAAGCCTAGAGGAAATGGATAAACTTCTAGGAATACACTACCAACCCAAACTAATACAAAGTGATGTTGAAAATCTGAACAGATCCATAACAAGAGAAGAGACTGACAAGGTAATAAAAAACTCCCAACAAAAAAAGCCCTGGCCCAGATGGCTTCACTGGAGAATTCTACCAAACATTCAGATAAGAGCGTATACCAGTACTACTCAAACTATTACAGAACATAGAAAAGGAAGTGACGTTTCCAAATTCATTCTATGAAACCAGCATAACCCTGATACCAAAACCAGGCAAAGATGCCACAAAAAAGAAAATTACAGACCAATATCTCCCGTGAATATAGAGGCAAACATTCTGAACAAAATTCTAGCCAATAGAATACAGCATCATATCAAAAAAATAATACACCACGACCAAGTAGGATTCATACCAGGTATGCAAGGATGGTTCAACATTAGAAAATCAATCAG